>NC_030683.2:76996909-77296909 GCF_000004195.4 Xenopus tropicalis
GAAACCATTACGGATAGACAAAAACATGGGGATTTGAAGGTCTCCTCAAGAGGAACAATTTAACACCGGAGTCACAAGTTTCCATCGCATGGTGCGCTATCTATGGGCATCGATAGGACTCAAAATTGAGCGTTTTTGGTCACCTCACAGCTTTTGACAGTGAATTTCTAAAGAACCAATTGCTTCACACACTTCAAATTTGCTGAAGTTGTGTAAGAAGCTTTCTTAGAGGAGTGATTCAAATTTCAGCCTCCCATGCTTAAAGAAGCCATCGCAGGATCTTTTTTTTAAAAAAAACCTGCCATTGAGGGGACAAGGCCTACTCTGAAGCGAAAACTTTTTAGTGAGTCTCAGAAACGGTACATGGTAGAGACCTGAAATTTAGCACACAACTTTATGGTGTCACCAGCTATAAACAGGCCAAGTTTTAAGCTTCTGCATTTAAAGAATTGGCAGCCAGCACAATTGAATCCTGTGCATTATCGCCATTTTGCTTGGACTTTAAAAATATTAGAAATTAATATTATGAAAACTGTGCATGGCAAAATCTTGAAATTAGCAGGAGAGGTGCAGGACATAGAAAGGGTTCAGCAGAAAAATAAACTGGACTCATACCTTGTAAGGAAGATCAATAAACAATTCTCAAATTCACTTCCATTTTTGGCATTACAACATGAGAGGGAACAATAGACACTCCACAGATGGCATCTTTATGTGACCCCTCTATATATCTGTGAATGGGGATTGCAATAATGCATAAAGAAAGCTAAAATCACCAAGTCACCATTACTGATAGACAAAAATGTGGGGATTTGAAGGTCTCCTCAAGAGGAACAATTTAACACCTTACTCACAAGTTTCCCTCGCATAGTGCACTATCTACGGGCGTCGATAGGACTCAAAATTGAGTGTTTTTGGTCACCTCACAGCTTTTGACAGTGAATATCTAAAGAACCAATTGCTTCACACACTTCACATTTGCTGAAGTTGTGTGAGAAGCTTTTCTAAAGGAGTGATTCAAATTTCAGCCTTCCATGCTTAAAGGAGCTGTCACAGTATATTTTTTAAAAAATGCCATTTCGGGGACAAGGCCTAATCTGAAGCGAAAACTCTTTAGTGAGTCTCGGAAACCGTACATGGTAAAGAACTGAAATTTAGCACATGACTTTATGGTGTCACCAGCTATAAACAGGCCAAGTTTCAAGTTTCTGTGTTAAAAGGATTGGCAGCCAGCACGATCATGAATAAATCATGAATCATGCACGTTATCGCCATTTGGCTTGTACTTCAAAACTTTAGAAATTAATATTAGGAAAGCTGTGCATGGCAAAATCTTGAAATTAGCAGGAAAGGTGTAGGACATGGTAAGGGTTCAGCACAAAGAAAATTGGACTCATACCTTGTAAGGAAGATCAATACTCATGCACAGACAGGCAAAAGAGCTTCTACATGTGTGGGAACAATAGAACATATGTGGGAACATAGATGGATTAATTTACCACCATCCCAATGTCTGTAAATATATATATATATATATATATATATATAATATTATTATATTTATTTATCAGCTCCCCCTTAACTTCTTCCACCTCCCCCCTTGCATCTTCCAACCCCCCCCTAGGATCCTTGCAGGAGGTATATGGGCCAGCTGCTATTGATCCATCACTTTCTAAATTTTATTTTGAAAGGGCGGTGCGCCTACACGCTGCCGTGCGAAACCTTAATGACGTCACTGCTCTGAACCATTCAGTCTATGGCCATTTTGTCTGTGCGCCTTTCTGTCTGCGCGCCATCCTGCCTGCGTGTTATCCTTCTGACCCGTGAGTAACACACAGCAGGAAGGCGGTGGGGGCAGTAGTCTACACTGAAGGATGTGCGGTAGGATGCTGGTGTGAGCTGGAGGAACTTAATGTGGAGCACAAATATATGGGGGCAGTATTATGGCTGTTGGCACAAATATATGGGGGCAGTATGATGTCTGTTGGCACAAATACATGGGGCAACATGATGGCTGTTGGCACAAATACATGGGGGCAATATGATGGCTGTTGGCACAAATACATGGGGGCAATATGATGGCTGTTGGCACAAATACATGGGGCAGTATGATGGCTGTTGGCACAAATGCATGTGGGCAATATGAAGGCTGTTGGCACAAATACATGGGGGCAATATGATGGCTGTTCTGTTGGCACAAATACATGGGGCAATATGATGGCTGCTGGCATGGGTACAGATTGGGGGCTTGGTAGCAATAGGAAGAATTGTCTGCTGCTGGCACAGGTACCAATTGGAGGCTTGAGGCAATATGATGGCTTCTGGCACAGTTACAGATTGGGGGGCTTGGGGCAATATGATTGGCTGCTGCTGGCACAAGTACAGATGAGGGGGCAATATGCTGGCCACTGGCACAGGAACATGGTGGCAATGGCCGTTGGCACAAATACATGGGGCAATGTAATGGCTGTTGGCACAGGTACATAGGGGCTTTATGATGGCACAGGTACATGGGGGCAATCAGGAAGGGGAGCCCAGCCCATTTACCACTACCACTAACAAATACTACTTCTACTACTACCTACTCTTACTACTACCACTTACTTTTACTTACCGCTCTGTTCCATTCATTTAGGTGCAGAAGCTGCGGTGCTCCTGAGAGACGTGAGTGTGACGTCACGGGGAGAAGAAGAGCCGGAGGACACAGCCGGAGGAAGCGGACAGACACAGCAGACAGGTGGTGGGGGAGCAGGGGGGCGCTGGGAAGGACGTTGTGTCAGAGCTGAAGGATATTGGGGAGGATTCTGGGGGGTGCTAAGTCACTTGGGGTTGCCAAAATGTTACTTAAATTGCCTACCTTGTACCTGTAGCGAGCGCTTTCTCCTTCCTGCTTCGTTCTGCCGGCAAATTCCCGGGACCAGCACATACGCATTAGAGTGAAAAGCCGACTTTATAGTTTAAGTTCGGCTTTTCACTCTACTGCGCATGCGCGCGCACGTGAGGCAGGAAGGAGGAAGCGATCACAGCTACCCCGGGCTGGTGCAGTTCTCTCCTATCAGGGGCACCAGCCCGGGGTAAAAGGTAGGTGATTTAAGTCACTTGGGGGTGCCTAACATTTGGGCACCCCCAAGTGACTTACCCTTTCCTTCTCCTTTAAGGGGGATGCTGGGGAGGACACTGGGAGGGAGCTGGAGGATACTAGGGGGAGCAGTATTTTTATGTTTTTAGGAGTATGTTTATGTTTTTTTTATATAAGTGTCTGTTCTACAACCCTGTGGCATATGTTGCTGCCTCATAGATACATGGTAAGCATAGAATTCTTCAGCTCTTAATCCCTTGCTTTAACGTGAGTGTATATTGTAACTGTATGCACCATATTCAATTCAGTGTGTTCCCCTGTTAGAAGTGCAAGGTAATATTGATGTGACTGATGTTCATCATAATATCTTGCCCTTCTCACAGGCACACAACCATCCCCCATCACCAATCTCCACCACAGTTTCTCTAACAAAAATGTGTGCCCCAGTTAGAAGGGCAAGGTAGCCTGGATGTGAGTATGTTCATGCACGGCTACTTGCTTTTGAGACAGGTGCACACTTGCTGTAATGTGGGTGTATATTGTAACTTGTATGTACCATATTACTACTTCAGCTACTACTACCACCACTTACTACTACTACTACCACCACCATTTATTACTACCATTCACCACTACCATTTACCACTACCACTTACTACTACTACTACTACCTACTATTACTACTACCTACAACTACCACTCATTACTACTTACTACTGCCACCACCACCACTTACTACTACCTACTACTATAACCACTACTACCACCACCACTTACTACAACTACTTACTACTACCTACTCTTTTACTACTACAACTACTTACTACTACTACTTTCTTCTACTACAACTAACTACAACATTGGCTACTACCTACTACTACTACTATTACAACTTACTACTACAATTACTTGTTGCTACTACTACCACTTACTACTACTGTTACTGCTTCTATTACTACTACTATCACTAATAGCCAGTCTCCAGCTCTGAATCACTTGCTGTAACGTGAGTGTATATTTTAACTGTATGTACCATGTTATGTGTTGCTAAATCACGATCACCACTGCACAGTAAGTTCTCTTATAGAAATGTGTTTCCCAGTTAGAGGGGCAAGGTAGCCTTAGATGGGAGTAGGTTCATTTAAATTACCTTACCACTCTGACAGGTTTATGCCCATCGCCAATCTTCAGCTCTGAATCGCTTGCTGTAACCCCATCATCAATCTCCACCTCTGAATCGCTTGCTGTAATGTGGGTGTATATTGTAGCTGTATGTACCATATTCTGTGTTGCTGAACATGTACCATATTACTACTTCAACTACTACTACCACCACCACTTACTACTACTACTACCATTTATTACTACCATTTACCACTACCACTTACTACTACTACTACTACTACCCACTATTACTACTACCACCACCACTTACTACTACTACTACTACCTACAACTACCACTCACTACTACTTACAACTACCACCACCACTTACTACTATAACTACTACCACCACTTACTACAACTACTTACTACTCCCTACTATTTTACAACTACTTACTACTACCACTTTCTTCTACAACAACTAAACTACAACAGTGGCTACTACTACTACTACTTTAACAACTTACTACTACCATTCCTTGTTGCTACTACTACCACTTACTACTACTACTGCTGCTGCTGCTGCTGCTACTACTACTACCACCAATAGCCAATCTCCAGCTCTGAATCACTTGCTGTAATGTGAGTGTATATTGTAACTGTATGTACCATGCTATGTGTTTCTGAATCACGATCACCACTGCACAGTAACTTCTCTTATAGAAATGTGTGCCCCAGTTAGAAGGGCAAGCGGTTATGAAGTATAGTATGTTCATTCATACCTCTTGGTCTTCTGACAGGTGTATGCCCATCACCAACCTGTATTAAACATATTCGATGTTGCTGAATCACGCCCACCACTGCAAAGGTGGTTCTGTAATAGAAATGTCTGCCCCAGTTAGAAAGGCAAGGTAGCAAGGATGTGAGTATGTTAATTCCTCAGTCTTGTCTTTCTAACAGGGGCACTCTCATCGCCAATCTCCTGGTCTGCATCACTTGCTGTTAGTTTTTATTGTTGTACCTGTATGTGTGCCCCAGTTAGAAGGGCAAGCCTGGATGTGAGTATGTTCATGCCAGCTACTTGCCCTTCTGACAGATGCCCACTCATCACCAATTTCAAGCTTCATCGCCAATTTCAAACTGTATGCACAGTGGTTCTCTTACAGAAATGTGTGCCCCAGTTAGAATGGCAAGGTAGCCTTGAAGTGAGTATGTTATGCCCATCGTCAATCTCAAGCTCTGAATCACGCACACCACTGCACAGTAGGTAGGTTCTCTTATACAAATGTGTGCCCCAGATAGAAGGGCAAGGTAGCCTTGCATGTGAGTATGTTCATTCAAGTCCCTTGCCAGTCTGACAGGTGTATGCCCATCGTCAATCTCCAGCTATGAATCACTTGCTGTAACATTATAATATATTGTGACTGTGTACACCATATTCTGTGTGCCCCAGTTTCAATGCCAAGGGTTATGAAGTAGAGTATGTTCATTCGTTCCTCTTGGCATTCTGACAGGTGTATGCCCATTGCCAATCTGCATGCACCATATTATGTGTTGTTGATTCACGCTCACTGCACAGTAGGTTCTCGTATTGAAATGTGTGCCCTAGTTAGATGGGCATGGTAGCCTTGGATGTGAGTATGTTCAATCAGGCCTCTTTGCTCACTGACAAGTGTATGCCCATCACCAATTTTTAGCTCTGAATCACTTGCTGTAATGTGGGTGTATATTGTAAAAGAACTTGATGTGAAATTTAGAAAATTGTGTAAGGTCTACTATCTCCCAGTGCCATTTGCAAATGGGGCAGTCACTATCTTTGGTAAGCACTTTTGCGGCATGATGTTTGTATGGCCATCTTTAGTTACATCTTTAGGTCAATTTTCCTCAGAGCATTGTACAATAAAATCATCATTGTTTTATATCAAGCAAATGCCTTGTGTCTGCATTTTTCTTGCTTTGCTGTACTAGATATAGAAAAACAGTAACAATATTAGATATAATAGTATAAATCTAGTGTATGGGCACCTTTAAAGAGTGCCCTTGAGTTGGTGCTTCTCCCAGCCAAATACATTCTGCGGGTACCAAAATTAGTCTGGCATGTTTTTGGAGGACTAGACTGCTTTCTTTGGAAATTTCAGGGGTCATACACATACAGACAGGCAAATCACCAGTCTTACAGACCATTTCCAGAGGTGTAACCATGATTTCCAGCTGGAGTTATAAATAAAACTCTGTACCCAAAAACAAAGATCCCTGGGTCCCAAAACTGTACAGGTATGCTGTGGATGGTATACAAATGTGGTAAGTCTGGTTAACTTGGTAGAAGCACACCTCACCCAGATCCCCAGTGATGTTTGGAAAGGCATGCAGGGGGCATGCAGGTTGTTTTAACTGACCTGGTGAATTCAAGTTAAGAAGCAGGTATTCAGTAATGTAGCAGTTGTATTTTATTTCAAATTACAAGAATTGCATAACAAAAGAATTAACAAACTTTAAGGATCAGTAAATATTTTATTCCATGGTCCAGAAGGAAGTGAAACCAAAAAACCCAGCCAGTTTAAACTTAAAGAAAAAATTCCTCCCTGACCCCACTTATGGCGATCGGATGTTTTCTCTGGACCAAACTGAGTCTTTAATGTGATGTCATTGTCAATTATTTAAAAACAGAATTAGTCCATGTTTTCAGTTTCTTTCATCTCTGCACTACTGTCCCCACTTATGGCAATCAGATGTTTTCCCTCGACCAAACTGAGTCTTTAACGTGATGTGACAATCTGTCTTGCTCCTAGTCCAAAGAAAAGAAAAAAACATTTAGAAATGATTTAAAATCTGTAGCATAGACACATGGACACAGCATAACTATGCTTGTGTAAGTTAACTCACTGGTCCAGCCCTCCAACAAGACTGCATGTCTCGGTCTCTAGATCTTCATTGCCGTCATCTTCATCACCATAAACATTGTCATCAGTCATGGGCTCTGCATTGTTCTCCTTCTGAGTCACCAGGTCTGTATTAATAAAAAAAAAAAAAAAACAGTTCAGATTTAAAATATGAACACATACTACTATGTAGACACGAGTAGAGTAGATGTACATATACAAATTATACTTACAGGTCCAGCTCTTTAAGAGATCCCTGTGTCTCCATCTTTCCACTACTGTCTGTGCTTCTTGAAAGCTAAAAAAAAAATCATGTATTACAGTTCTGCTGACCAATAGTTCAACAGAGGGGAGACAGGGAGAGAAAGAGAGAGAAGAATTAAAAAGGTGAAAAGTGGAAGTTACTAAGTGGGAAATTTCTAAGTGGAGAATTTTTAAGGGTCATTAAAGTAATTCATCCATAATGGTTTTTCATTTCTTAAAACATCCTGTCTGTTGAGATGTCATTATGATGGGTTCAGGAACACTGTCCAAAGTCTAACACATCTGTCATTCTCTTCATCTCTCCAGTGCTGACTACTTCATAACATATAATGTGTATTGCAATTTTGCTTACATGGGAGAGTAAAACAGAGATAAAACAGATGGTGAGAGACAGTACGAAGAGAATACATGTACTTATCTTTTTCCAGCTAAACATGATGGTGAGCTCCAATATGCTACAATATCCTTCAATCGATGGTGATCTCCAATATGCTTGCTTTCCATCTTTTTTCTGCCCTAAATATATACAACACGTACTGTGTTTAATGATTGATGAACTGAACTGTCCTAAAAGTATATACAACATATTACAAAAGATAGCAGAAGTGTAGATAATAAATGCACATATCTTTTTCCAGCATAAATTCATATGTTACAAGAGAGAAAGATGTAGGAGGTGAAAGTTAAGTCACAGTGCAAACGGAGAATAACTATACTTTTGCAGTTTAGCTTAGATATCCTTCAATGCAATGAAGCGCTTATTTTCTTCAGAATCTCAGGTATACTCGGCAAATTCACATTCCACTGCTCCCTTTGAAAGAACCTCTTAATCTGGGCCTCACTATGTTGCTGATTCTGGAAATACTCTTGTTATTAAAGGAGGAGAAACATCACATTAATACATCTGTTATTGCCCATCCATGTGTAAACAGTGTATGCATAAGTTTCAAAAGTAAATACAGAAAAATCTTACCGGCTACATAGTCCCTTCGCATTAGATTTTGTGTTTTCCACCATCGGTCAGAAAGGTATAACCAATGCTCTGGGGAAAGACTCCTCCATTTGTTTAGGTCTGGAGGATCACAATCTATTCTTAGAGGGAATATCTCTTAAAATCACACCAAACAAATCTTCTCTTGAAAGGCCTGTGTCAATTAACATGTTTTGACATGAACATGATGGGTTAAGTTCTTTTTTCCTGTAAAAACAAAGGACACACATTTACCCGGGCAGTTTTATGTGTTACAGAGAGAAACAAGGGGGGATAGCTGAAGAAGTAAATTAGAGACATAGAGAAAGTAGAAAAGCCACATGACCGGAGGGCAAGTGAGAGCTGGAAAAGAAAAGCCCCAATGTAAAAGGAGGCAGTGAAATAGGATGGAGTAAACCTAGAGGGGAAAAAAAGAGGAGAAATAGGAAGGAGTAAAATTGCAGTGGAGAAATATGACTTACACTTTCTTCTGTTGGTGTGTTTCTGGACGTCTTCTAATTTGTGGCTGGGACGTCTGAGGTTCTTCAGTTCTTTAAAAACAATGTACGAATATTTAAGCGGATTGTTTTATGTTTTAACACAGACAGGGGCAAAGGGGCATGACTGAAGGGCAAGTGAAAGAGCTAGAAAAGAGTAGCCACAAAGTAAGAGGAGGCAGTGAAATAGGATGGAGAAAAATGATACATAAGATAAAACTTACACATCCTCCTGTTTGTGTGTTTCTCTCCGTCTTCTGCATCTTGAATCGGGCATGCTTGATTCTTCCGTTCTATAAACGGAAGAATCTGTGAACACAGAAAGCAGAAAGAAAAAGAAAAAAAAGGATAGAAACAAAATAAAGCAGAGATACAGAGAAGCAAAAAAAAAAAAAAAAGAGAAACTTCCTCTCCCTGATGTTGGTGTCTTCTTGAATTCCTCTCTATTTAAAAAAAATAATAATAATTAAAAAAAAAAAAAAATTATATATATATATTTAACTGCTAATGAGCGCACTCCAGGGTCTTTAGCTTAAAAAATTCGATCTTTATTTCAAAGTTGCCATCATATCAACGTTTTGGCTCTGGCCTAGAGAGCCTTTCTCAAGAAAGAGAAAGGCTCTAGGCCAGAGCCGAAATGTTGATATGATGGCAACTTTGAAATAAAGATCAAATTTTTTAAGCTAAAGACCCTGGAGTGCGCTCATTAGCAGTTAAGTATATTTGATATTTCCCAAGCGGCACCCGGGCACTATTCTACAGTAATCGTGAGTGCGAATCGCTTTTCTGAATATATAATAGATATAGATATAGAGAGAGAGAGAGAGAGATATTGAGCTGCCTTTTCTCACTGGATGTATATACAAAATTACACAGAAAGACAGGCAAAGGGGAAGGAACTGGAAGACGGGAAGAGAAACAGAAGAGAATCCAAGAGTGAGGAGGCGGAATAAAAAGTGAAATGGCAGAGGACAGGTAAGACCTACGCTGCTTCCATTTGGCGTGTCTCTGTATGTCTTCTTGAATGGGATGTGCGTGGTTCATCACTACAACAGGAATGAGAGAATAAAAAACCCAACACATTTTAGAGAAATAGAACCAGAGAAATAAAGAGGAGACATAAGAAGATGTGAAGGAGTGACCACAGGAACACATACTCCACTTCCTGTTGGTAGTCCTCTAGGTCCTATTCAGTTTCTGAAGATGTGCACATTTCATCACTTCTACAAAGAGAATGTAAACAAAAACACATTTAAGAGACCACAGAGAAAAGGAGGCAGAAAGAGTGGGGAAGGAGGCATTGCAAGGGTGAGGCATACTCATCTTCCTGTGGGTGGTACTCTTGGTCCTCAGGGTCACTTTCATCTTCCAAAGGTGGTGGTGGTGTGCATCCTCGGCTTCTATAAAAAGCATGAAGAAAACAAAAATTTTTAGACGGCGAGAGAGATTAGAGAAGAACAAGGAATGCAGAGGTAAAGAGAGAAACACCACATAGAAAGGGAGATGAGACAATTAGATTGTAGGAGGAGGCATACTGGACTTCCTGCTGGTTTTCAACTGGGTTACGTCCACTTTCCAAAGATGTTGCCAGAGGGTTTTCCACAACAGTTGGAGCTTCCACACTTCTTTAAAAAGAAAAGTTAAAATCAATTCTATGTGCAATTGTATTTGTTACACAAAGGAGCAGGTTAAAAGAAAAGCGGTGTGTAAGTTTTACCTTGAGGTGCCTGCTTGACTGACTGCTGTCTGCACCTGCCCCAGAGACCAGCAGATACGCGTGGCATATGTCATCGAGTGTTTTCTCCCGGTAGGACCTAAAATTGGAACACAAAAAAGCAATTATTGAGAAATGGACAGTGAGAGCCTCCATATACAGTATTTCAGACATTCCCCAGTGAAACCTTCTATAGGTGTAGGCTTGACAATTTACCTTCGGTGGTAACGCCACAGGTCATTTGAAACATTAGGAATCATCTTCCCACTTGAAAAAAAATGTCAGTGGGGGAGTTGTCATGCACCAGTCTTGGTCTCACATGTTGATAATACACATCGAACCACTAGAAGCAAAACAATATAATCACAATGCTTTCCTACAGTTGTCTATCAATTTCAACACAATTTTATTTAAATTACCATTTTTCCTCCTCTGTCAATGCGAAATCGGCCACTTGTTGCGTTGCTGTCTTGTGCTCTGCTACTCCAATGACAATCAAACATATCAAACCGTTTTTCATTCGGTGACCTAGGAGAAAGGGTTGTTTTGGAGAATGATTTACTCTGTTAACATTTTACCAAAGTCCTTAAGGCAATATGTACTTACTGACATATTCTGTACAACCCCTGGTCTCTGCAAGTGCTTCAGAACCAGCAATGCCTCCAAGTAATGTACGATCTCAAATTTTATGTTATCTATATCGTCTTTTTTAGCGGCATCCAGGGCTTTCAAAAATGTGGCTTTTGCTGTGGACAATAGCCTCATTATATGGGTCAAGGAAGCGTACCTGTTAAAAAAAAAAAAGTTATTCATGCTTCTAAAAAGCAGAGGGCTGAAAGGAAACGTCAATATAGACCATGTGGTATTACCTTTTCTTGACAACTTCCCACGATATTCCCTTACTGAGACTTTTTTTAAGGGCGTCGGTGGCTTTGATAAAGTTGTTGCAGGCATTGTATATAGATGGATCAGATGAGAACAAATTTGTGTTGTCTATCTGGAAGTTTACACATCACCTCACATGCTTCAAATAGTTGAACAAGGTCTGGTGCGTGACAATCTCTTGCAGTTTTGAGAAAAACTCATTGGTCCTTTGGAGGTCTTTTACAAATGCCAAATTGGCATCTTGTGGGTTCATAAAATACAGGAACCTCGCCACATCTTCCACCTAAAAAGAACACAAATATCTAAATATATAATTATCTATAGATAATTAGTAAGACCAACCCCCCCAGGCACCCCTTGTGGACAAAGGGGGGGGGGGGACTGTGCCCTGAAACCAGACGGGCAGCCTTGGAGAAATACAACACAAGTGCACATAATAAAGCATTAGGGTATTAACAGCATTCTTTTCCACCCCATACCAAGAGCTACCCCATCAATGCAAAGGCTAAGTAAATAAAAACATGATGAAATGACAGGCCTCAAAAAGCTGAAGGAGACATATTAAAGAGATACTGACACTAGAAAGTAAATCTTTTTTTTACATATATCATAACATTGTCTTTGCAAGAACTTTATAATTTTGCCATAAAAATATTTGCGTGAGGCGTTTACATTACCTGTCTGATCCCCTGTGTTCCTCTATGAGGGGGCGGCCATATTTGTCTGTTTGCATTAGGAGCTGTAACTGACAGGCTGGGAAGGGACAGTCAGGTTGGCAAAACAGTCAGGTTTAGGAACTTCAAGTAACAATTACTTGCAAAACCAAACCTGTCAGCAAAAAAACGTCAACACGACCTATAGGTAGCTTTTTATGTATATTCATATTTTGAAAAGTAGTTTTTTCGTGTCAGTATCACTTTAAACTGGAATGAAAATGATGACTAGGCTAAATATTAGAAGTCAATAAACCATTCATTTTGTAAGTTACTCACCTCCTGCTTGTACCTAGTCACACCCAATGTATGGGTCAGGAAATTTGTGAACGCTTTCAGGAGTGGGGAATTCAATGAATGCCGATTGTACAATCAAGCTTCCTTCATTTTCAGTCTTGTTTCGGAAGTCCACTTCATATTCGCAGCCCTGTATTATTTTCAAAAGAGTGCACATAAATATACAAGAATCAGTGCCAGCTATCTAAAATAAAAAGAAAATATTCATCTAAATGCATTGTCTCCTCAAGTTTGGATCTAGATCTCTCTCTTCTAGCAGTTTCAAATAAGTTACCTGCAACATGTTTCTAGTTCTAGCCAGATGGGCTCGCCTGTCAATATCAGCAATATTCAGTTATTAGCTAAACTTAATTTGGAGACTGAGGGTCCGCTGTAAAGCAGGAGCCTGGTCTGCATAACTAAATGTTAGGGGATGATGGATGTTTTTAAATTGGGGGGTGGGGCGGATCTATAAAAAAAAAGTGTATGGTTGAATACAGGCGTGGACTGTGATTAAAAACAGGCCTGGGCATTTCAAGTGCACAGAATCTCAAATGGACACCACCGGCCTACAGTAATATTTGTTAGACTGGAGCAGCCCCCCTTCTCACTACCACTTGCTAGTCACAGAACATGTAAATTAGCATAAAATACAAGTAAATATATTACCTCTGCAAGCTAGGATCTTCCTCTGGGTTGTCAACAATGTCCATGTCTTCTTGCTCTATGTTATCCATGTGTTCTGCTGCTCCTCGCTCCTCTTCTAAACAAATGGATGTTTCTGGTGCAACTGGAACAGCATGGGAAAGGTCTGTTTGTGTTGAGATGTCTATGGCAGGTTGAAGCGACACCACTTCTGTAGTCACAAAGCTGTAAAATAATGAGAATATATACAACATATTAAACAGATCAAGACTTTGATGTGTAAAAGTTGTTAACCAGTTCAGTACTAAAAGAAAGAATCACCTTAGCATAGCAGATTGATCTGGCTCTGGGACTGAAGCAGCAGCAGTCGAGGGTGTTTCTACTGGTTTAATAGTTTCCCTGAAATAAATAGGATACAAGAAGGCTATTACAGCAGAAATGTTTCACATTGACAGAGTCCTTGGTACTGGCAAGATAGTATCCACAGGCGTAAAATAATTAATCACCTTAGCATGGTAGATTCATCCATAGGTTCACTTCTTAACAGACAGGGCAGTGGATAGATTGCTTCTGTTTCTGGAGCCAGTTCTATTGGATTTGGGGCTGAAAAAGCAGCAGAAGTCAATGGTGTTGCCGTTGGTTCACCAGTTTGCCTGAAAAAAATGGGATAAAAGAATGCTATTACAGCACAAATGTTTTGCATTGACAACTGAGTTCTTGGTACTCTAAAGCTGGAATTATAGTATCCCCATATCAAGAGAGAAAGTGGCCCACACAGGTTCACATAAGATCTAAATCAGTCAGGTCCTAAAAGACAGACAGAAAAACACAAGGTTAGGGGGGAAAATTAAGGCCTACATACCAGGGTTTATTCACTACGAAAAAACCTTTACTCTCCAAAAAGGCAGAAAATTCAGCAGGGGAGGTGAGCCTCTCGATATCCTGGTAATCAAATATGGTAGCCTTCTCGGCAATGTTCCACAAGCAACACTGGGCAGTCTGTGCAACTTTTTTGACCTCTTCCAATGAGCTAAATCTCATACATGTCTTCTGTAGATGAGATGTCAAGCATTTGTCCACTTTGAAGCAACAAGGACAAACCAGGGCAACCCAGTTTGGTCTAATAAAAAAAATAATTCTGTGTCAGATAGAAATACAAAATGAGGGGGGCGTGGCTAGCTGCCAGACAGGATGGAAGCAGACTAAAGAGGCTCCGCATAGACCCGCCAGAAAACTGCAGTAAAATCAGCTCCAAAATCTGGGGAAACACAGTAAAAGCAAGGAGCACACCGGAGAGGAAGGGAAGACACCTAAAACATCTGAAAGCCAACGCTTACTCAAACAATTCTTCGCTCCGACGGATCCGGACCGAGAGCAACAGGCTTCCAAAATGGCGCCGAGACGGCCGCGCAGCCCTGTAGAGGAATCAGTGAATCGGTAAGCTCCGATTGCATTACCCTCGCATATTTAAAAACTTTGCCAACTAAAACAGACTTCTCTGATATGGTCACACAAATAAAAACTACTCTGCATACCAGAGTCTCAGAGATAGAGACCAGGAATGGTGCAGTAGAAAATACAGTAGAAGCACTAATAGCTGCTACGTTATCACAAGATAAAGCCATTTACACGCTACAAAGACATCTAGATGATCTGGACAATAGGGGCAGAAGGTGCAATGTAAGAATACGGGGGCTACCTGAACAACCAGAAGGGGGAAACTTACAAAATACTGTTATCCAACTATTTAACCAAATTTTGGAAAGAGAACCCACAAGTCAGATCAATATAGAGAGGGTACACAGGGCACTAAGGCCGTGCGGCCTACCAACGGATAAACCAAGGGACATAATATGCTGCCTATCCCATTTCCCAGTAAAAGAGGAATTAATACAAAAAGCAAGGAAAATAAAGCCATTAATATATATGAATGTGGAGATCTTACTATTACAAGACTTGTCGTGGTATACGCTGCAACAAAGGAAACTAATAAAACCTTTAACAAGTATTTTACAGGAAAAAGGGACAATGTTCAGATGGGGATTCCCCTTCAGCATTCAAGTAAACAAAGATGGAAAACAAATTACCCTTAACTCACCAGAAGACATAGCACCATTCTGCAGAGGTTGCGGCATCGAGGAACCGGACCTGACGGAATGGATGAGATTCTCACAGTCACCTCAGATCCCACCGCTCCCAGGAAAAGAGGATTGGATCGAGGTATCAACACCTAAAAGCAAAAGGAGGAACAAACAAACCCCAGATAAGAGAAATCTAACAGAGGACATATAAAATAAAAACAACTCATCTAACACCTGGAACTCTGTAGATAAGTATACACATATGGCTGATATAATTACTTATGTGACTAATAAGAAATACATGGCGAAAGGGTCGATACAAAGCGGAGAACTTTTGTGACTGTTTCCACCTAGACACAACACCCCCCCAGGGGTACTAGCAGATAATCTGCTATTAAGTCTGAACACTCAGACAAACATAACCCCATTGATAATGGACTCATAAAACAACAGTCAAGAGATATGCTTCAAAAGAAGCAAAAAGTTACTAATGGTTTAAATGGTTATTATAATGTTGCAAAGTTTTTTGATATCAGTAGATTGTATAATGTGAATAGAAGTGCTAAACAAAGGGATATTAAGTGTATGGTACAAAACCTTTTACTTACCTGATTCTATGATGCACAACTTAAATGTGATATCCTTAAATGTAAACGGGATCAATATACCTGAAAAAAGAAGTAAAATAATAAGAGATATGTATAAAAATAAAGGAGATATACTATTATTACAAGAGACACATATTAAGGGTACAGAGACACCACTTAAGAAATTCACAAATTATAGTAAATGGTATACAAGTAACCACCCCACAAAGAAAGTTAAAGGGGTAGCGATTGGTATATATAAACATGTTGACTTTCAAGAACAAGAAATACTAAAAGATGAGGAGGGGAGATATATTGTGGTGAAAGGATTGCTTTACCATACAAAATGTACAATAGGTTCTATATATTTACCAAATAAACAACAAGCATCTAGTCTAAGGAAATTCATGCAAAAACTTAAAGATTTAGGTCTTGTAATTTTAGGCGGAGACTTAAACATGACCCTATACCCAACCCTAGATACATCTAATGGCAAATCTTCTTTACCTTTTTCAGCACTCAATATGGCAAATAGAGAACTATGACAAAACTGCATGATAGACACATGGAGGTACTATAACGGTAAAGATAAAGACTTTACCCACTACTCGCATGCTAAACAGGTATATACTAGGATAGATTACATATTCTTGTCACAATATCATAATGCCAAAATCCAAATTATTTTATGGTCAGACCATGCAGCAGTCCAGATCCAATTGGCAATCCCGAACAGAGTGAGATCAAATTGGCAATGGAAACTGAATAGCAGCTTACTAGAGGACAACAATTGCTTAACTGAACTAAAGAAGGTATTGACAGAGTATAAAGAAAATATCAAAGGGGATACCTCCACAAATTTAGAAAAATGGCAAGCCTTTAAGGCTCTCGCCCGAGGAATCTTAATTAAACATGGCTCAAGATTGAAAAAAACTTTTAGATGAAATACACAAACTAGAATCCAAACGTAAACAGACCCAACAAGAAAACGACCTAAAAAACCTAACAAAATTGAGGCTAGAACTTCATATTTTGAGCAAGGCAATAAAACAGGCAGAATGCTAGCAAAAGCGCTCAAAAACAGACAAAATAACTTAAATATACACAAAATTAAAGATTCTTCAGGCAAGACCCAGGTATTACCACATAAAATTGCAACAGTATTCAAAGAGTATTATGAGAAATTATACAATATAGACAAACGCCAAAGAGAAAATACTAGATTACAAATTAGGGAAAAAAATAAAAACTTATTTAACAAACAAACTACCGGAAATACCACAAAAAGAATTAGATAACCTGGAAACCCCCATAACAGAAAGCGAAATTAAGGAAACTGTTAAATTCTTGAAACTCAATAAAGCACCGGGCCCAGATGGATATACCGCAAAATTTTATAAAGAATTCCAAGATATAATAACACCCATCCTATTACCCTTATTTAATAATTTATCAACCAAGGAGCCTTTGAATAGGGAATTCTTGCTGGCATATATAACAATCATCCCCAAACCAGGGAAAGACCCAGTGAATTGCGGTAATTATAGACCAATATCCCTACTGAATTTAGATCTGAAAATACTATCAAAAATTTTAGCCCAAAGACTAAAACCATTACTGCCAAAATGTATACATAGGGATCAAGTAGGGTTTGTGATGGGAAGGGAAGCCAAGGAAAATACGACCAAGGTAATAAACTGGACAATGTGGTGTGCCAAAACAAACAAACTGTCACGGTCGGCACCCTAAACCAGAACAGATGCCAAGTTCCCTTGTCTCGGCTCGGCTTCACCAGTATTGTGACCGCCTTTGGCTTCGGGAGGAGCCCTCAGCTACTCAGATGCCACCTGGACTTAACGAGGGGGACAAGGCAGGAGTTCTGGCAAGCAAAGGGGCACGACTGTAGATAAAGTCAGTTAGGCCAAAGATCACGGTACAAAATAGGGTTAAACAAGATCGTCGTCAGGCAGGCTAGGTCGGGGCGGGCAGTAATCGAGGATAGTCAAACAGGCAAGGGTCAAACCGGATAATCAATACAGCAGGATGAGACGAAATCGTAGTCGAAGTACAAGCCGAGGTCAGATATGGATAATCAGAATAGTCAGGAGCAAGCCGGGTCAAAAACACAGGAAGGCAACAAGCAGGATACAGGAACGAAATACACAAGGCTCAGAAAGGCACCAGGAATGAATCCTATCACGGGCAATGAGTAACAAAAGAAAGGCCCTTTAAATATTTCAAATTTGGCGCCATTGCGCGCTGACGTCATGCGCCATGCGTCATGACATCATTCGTCAGCGCGCCTGCGCCTTTAAATATGCGGAAGTGCGCGCGCACACTATGAAGGAGCAGGCACAGAGGCAGAACAGCGCGGCGGGCGTCCCCGCCGATGGCAGCGCGGCAGGCGTCCCCGCCGCGCTGGTAAGTGCCTTTTCTTTACATTACCCCCCTCTCTAGGGGGGGCCACTGGACCCCCAGGTTTCCCAGGAAACCTTGAATGGAACTGCTTCCTGAGGCGATCAGCCTTGATGTCATCAACTGAGACCCAAGAGTTCTCCTCAGGACCGAAGCCTCTCCACCTAGTAAGATATTGAAGTTTACCTCTCACAAGGCGGGAGTCGAGGAACTCTTGGATCTCATACTCAGGCTGACCTTCAATCAACACCGGGGGAGGAACAGACTGATGGCGAGTGTTAGCAGCAGGTTTAAGGAGAGAAACATGAAAAGTATTAGAAATTCTGAAATTAGGAGGTAACTGAAGACGGACAGAAGATGGGTTAACTATTGCAATGATGGGATATGGACCAATAAACCTGGGACCCAGTTTGGGAGAGGGAACCTTTAACTTAATATTCTTGGTTGATAACCACACTAAATCCCCCACCTTGTACTGGGGAGCCTCCCTACGGGATTTGTCAGCAGCTTTTTTCTGGGCTAGGGAAGCTGCAGATAGTGAATCATGAACTAGCGACCAGATTTCAGAAAATCTTAAGACAGAGGAATTGGCAGAGGGTACAGGGGAAATAGAGCCAGAAAAAGAAAATGCTTTGGGGTGTAACCCATAAACGA
Organism: Xenopus tropicalis; assembly: GCF_000004195.4. NCBI lineage: Eukaryota > Metazoa > Chordata > Amphibia > Anura > Pipidae > Xenopus > Xenopus tropicalis. Next base: position 77,015,674 of record NC_030683.2, read on the forward strand.
CAAAGAAAGGAGACCTCCCTGAGGAGGAATGGGTAGCATTATTGTACGCAAATTCTGCCCAGGGAAGCAGTTCAGACCATGTGGACTGGTTATCGGATACATAGCACCTGAGATACTGTTCAAGGGACTGGTTCACCCTTTCGGTTTGACCGTTAGTTTGGGGGTGATAGGCAGAGGAAAAAGATAATTCCGTCCCAACCAAAGAACAGAAAGCACGCCAAAATTTAGAAACAAATTGAACCCCCCTGTCAGAATCAGGAAATCCATGAAACTTGAAAATATGCACAATAAATAAATCAGCCAGGGTCTTAGCAGAAGGGAGATGTGGAAGAGGAATAAAATGAGCCATTTTACTGAACCTATCGACCACCACCCAAATCACTGTCTTACCCTGAGAAGAGGGCAACTCTACAACAAAATCCATGGAAATGTGAGACCATGGTTTCTCTGGGATGGGTAAGGGGTTTAATAGACCTTGGGACAGATGATGAGATGACTTAGGCCTTTGGCAGACTGAACAGGAACTGACAAAAGTTTTAACATCCTGTTTGAAGGAGGGCCACCAAACATGTCGGGACAATAAACAAATGGTTTTTGCAATACCTGGATGACCCGCCACCTTAGAATCATGAACCTCTCTTAATACTTGCTCCCTAAGCACCTCAGGAACAAACCATTTACCAGATGGGGTTTCAGCAGGAGCAGAAGACTGTAAAGGGGACAATAAGGAAGAGAGGTCAGACCTCAAGGTTGCAACAATTATTTCCCTGGGAATGATAGGAGTGCACTCACTAGAGTCGGAGGAAACTGAGTCGAAACTCCTAGAGAGTGCATCCGCGTTGGTATTCTTTGAACCGGGCTTAAAAGTTAAAGAAAAATTGAACCTTGAAAAGCCTCTGTGCTTCAGTGGCTGCGACAACAAAAAAACAAATATTTTCAACATTTATCTAACATATATTTGTCCAAGCTTTTACATTCCCTATCTGATCCCCCATGTCCCTCTATGAGGGGGTGGCCATATTTGTGCAGTAGATGTCTGTTAGCATTAGAAGCTGTAACTGACAGGCTGAGAAGGGACAGTCAGGCTGGCGTTGGAGTTTTCCAATGTGCAGCTATCGAAATTCGAGTCGCTGTTAAAACATGGTTGATCAGTGCTTGGTACGCTATCTTAGTATATTTTAAAGGTTCTGCCTGCGGTATGGTTGTGATACCATGTATCTAACATATTTTTTCTGTCCTCTGTGCTTCAGTGCCTGCGACAAAAAAACGATTATTTTCAGCATTTATATGCCATATTTTTTCTGGCCTCTGTGCTTCAGTGGCTGCGACTAAAAAAACATAATTTTTCAGGAATGTACACATGCCTGATTTTTCAGGGTTCTGCAACAGCGGCAAAATTGTATCTTTTATGGTCACCGCAGGTGATCAATAAAGTAGTCCAAAACTGGGCCCGCACTGCAGAATCAGTGTTTTTTGGTTCACTTCACTGACATTGAATTGCCTCTGCCTGACCGTGCACGTGCGCACAAGCACGGTGACTGCTAAACACACCACTACAGAAATATTCCCACCGACAGGACGAACATCCTGGAGGTGACAAGCAACTAGTAAAAACTATTATTCGCTCACTTGATGGTATCATTAAAGCTTTTTGCGTTTTTTTCGTTGCAGTAAACGCGGCGTTTTGTCTTTGCGTGTGAACCGGCCCTAACCTTTACACGACTTGATTGGCATGTAGACGCCGGATGTTTTAAAGCAGTTTATTACACAAGTTTAGGAATGTAGTGTGATTTGTGCCCTTTACAGCACAAAACGCAACGCTGTGTCAAAAACGTATTTTTCAGAGACATTTTTGCCCTTGATCCCCCTCCAGCATGCCACTGTCCAGGTCGTGGCACCCTTTAAACAACTTTAGAATCAGTTTTCTGGCCAGAAATGGCTTTTCTAGGTTTTAAAGTTCGCCTTCCCATTGAAGTCTATGGGGTTCGCAAAGTTCGCGAACTTTTTTTGCGAGGTTCGCTACATCTCTACCAATAGGTAGTCAGGAGAAAGAAAGGGGATGCTCTGACTACTTGTTGGCAAGACCAGTAACAAAAAAATGGTCACAATATGGCAAGCAGACAGCGCTGACAAAGTTCTGCAGGCCCAATCAAACCTAAAACTGAATGAACTGAATTGATCAACTACTGTACATAGGCCCACTGATGGGGGGTTTGAACAACAAATATATATGTTTCTTGCATAACTCATGTTCTCCACACCCAGTCAAATTTAAAACAAAAGTGGTACACACATAATTAACAGAACTACTGTACATAAGTCTAACTAGCCATTTCTTATATCCCCACACAACACAGGTAATTGTAAACCTCCCATACATACAGCAAATTCTGTGTAAAGAAAAGTACAAAAAGATAGGCATACTTACTTACGACCTGAAGGTTCCATTTTGATGAAAAAAAATCTTTGGGTAACAAACAAAACAAAAACTCTAAAGATTAAAACTAAGATATTTAAAAATATATATATATATATATATATATATATATTTAAAAAAAACAGAACACAAACTATGAAATAAAAGCAAAACCAATGCAAGGAATGAGCACTGAAAAAAAACTAAGTCTGTCTCCAAGAGCAGTCTCTCAGCAACTAAACTGTTTGGGGAGTTTACACAATTTGAGGAATGGGATCCACCCCTCATTGTTCACTGGGAATAATCCCATTGGCTGTGTACATTTGAATTTGTCCCACACAAGTAAACTGCCAATCACGCTGCAGCATATGGGGGTTAATTGCAACAATATAAATTAGGAAAGGAAATCACATTTTATATTTCACTGATAGACCCTGAACCAATATACAAATAACAGCAAAAGATTCAGTGAAAAATAAAACCACATTTTAATGGCTCAGAGATTTTTTCAAAACATGATACAAAACAAATTCAAATGTATACTATACCACACAGTGACAGGGTACATCCTAGTGCCTCTCCTAACACGTTTTGCACAAAGTGCTTCATCAGAGGAGGTATTGTGTGCTTGTGTGCTGATGTCACTTCCCTTTTATACCAAACAGCATATCCCATATACAGTGTGCAGGGTTAATGCTATACCTTATAGTGAGCATATATTACAATAATTCTTAAGATATACACATTTCAGGGTTTAAAATTACCCTGTATTCAGCATAAGTCATAACAATTCTTAAAACATACATGTTCCAGGGTCTAAAATTGCCCTGTATTCAGCATAGATTATACAAAACCAAATAAAAAAAACTTTATATAACTTATCTATTTTAGAAAAAATCTTTTCAGTAAAAAACTAACTTTTTCAATTTTTCTAACCACTATAGTGGATATTATAGCCACTGTGTTAAAACATCACACACAATAAAATACATTAGTGTAGTTTAGTGCAAATAGTGCAAAGCAGTTAAAACAAAATAAAAACATTTACTTGTTTATTATCTTTTTCTTTCTATATTACTTCAGACCCTGACCAGTTACTCTTAAGTTGTTTCTTTAGACTCAGACCAGTTACCCTTAACTTATTAAATGCCATGGATTGTAACCCTTACTTCTCCTACATATATTATTTATTTCCAAGGTGATACCAAAAACAGTTTTAATTCAAATTTTGTGTTCATCCCCTTTGGTATTACGGTATTTAATGTAAAAATCCACTTAGATTCTAACCGCAACAATTTAGTGACCAAATTTCCTTCACTTCTTTCATCTATTTTATCAATGCCAAACATTTGAAAATGCATCTGTTTGCCTTCATGCGAGTATTTAAAATGTTTGTATAGGGGATTATCTTCATCTTTATTTTTTAATCCTCGCAGATGTTTTGCTAGTCTTATTCTTAGCTGTCTTATAGTCCGTCCCACATATAGGGAACCACACTCGCATTGTAGGCAATAGATGACATACTGTGTTTGACATGATATATAAGTATCAATACTAAATTCTTTATCACTATTTTTACTAAAGAACATTTTTTTATTACCAGTATATTTACAGGCTTTGCAGCATTTACACAGAAAGAAACCTTTTATGTTGCCTAACCAACATGTCACTTTTTTGTCATTATTTCTCTTCAATTTATTTGGGGCTATAAATCCCGCTATTGATTTCGCTTTTCTACTTACAACCCCTGGTTTCATATTTAACTTTTTTAACACTGGATCTGCCTGTAAAATATTCCAGTTTCTTTTTATGACCTTAGTAATTTGTTTATATTGAACCCCGTAATCTAGAATACATCTGATCTCTTACATAGTTATAGTTACATAGGGTTGAAAAAAGACCATTGTCCATCAAGTTCAACCCATCCGAGTAAACCCAGCACACAACCTATACTAACCAATCTATACACTCACATACATAAACTATATATATACAACCAGTAATACTAACTGTAGATATTAGTATCACAATAGCCTTGGATATTCTGCTTGTTCAAAAACTCATCCAGGCCCCTCTTAAAGGCATTAACAGAGTCTGCCATTACAACATCACTAGGAAGGGCATTCCACAGCCTCACTGCCCTCACTGTGAAAAACCACCTACGCTGCTTCAAATGGAAGCTCTGTTCCTCTAATCTATAGGGGTGACCTCTGGTGCACTGTTTTTATGGGAAAAAAGAACATCCCCCAACTGCCTATAATCCCCTCTAATGTACTTGTACAGAGTAATCATGTCCCCTCGCAAGCGCCTCTTTTCCAGAGAAAACAACCCCAACCTCGACAGTCTAACCTCATAGCTTAAATCTTCCATCCCCTTTACCAGTTTAGTTGCACGTCTCTGCACTCTCTCCAGCTCATTAATATCCTTCTTAAGGACTGGAGCCCAAAACTGCACTGCATACTCAAGGTGAGGCCTTACCAGGGACCTATAAAGAGGCAAAAATATGTTCTCATCCCTTGAGTCAATGCCCTTTTTATACAAGACAGCACTTTATTTGCTGTAGTAGCCACAGAATGACACTGCCTGGAATTGGACAAATTGTGATCTACAAAAACCCCTAGATCCTTCTCCATTAAGGATGCCCCCAACACACTACCATTCAGTAGATAGTTCTTCTTCTTCTTCTAGAAGTATAGAGGCAACTTGCAGAGTAGATGTCTTATGCCTTTTTACACCAATGACCATACGAGTTTTGCAATCAGATGGCATCCTCTTGCACCATTCTTCAACCTAAAAAAGACAAGGATCGGTAAAATATCAAACAGTTCAAGTTAATATCATGTTAGCAGAACATAAAAAGCATGGCAGTGAAAAAATGTATCATGTATACTCACAGTCATATTCTGCACAATCCCTGGTCGCATTTTAAGACAATCACTGCCTCCAAGAAATAGAGGACATAAGACTTTTCCTTATCCAAAAGATGTCCACCCATCTTGGCCTTCTTTATTATCTGCTCAAATATTGGCCTGGCCACTATGAGGATCCGTTGACACTCTGATGGATCCTTTTTTGCAGATGTCAGATAGTCAAACCTGTGAATAGGGGTAGTTACACACCAAACCTACACACACAAAAAGCCAAAATAAATACACAGGTACTAAAGCATACTTACTTTTTCCCCACAACGTTAGACGAAATTCCCTTGCTCAGCCTTCACTGCAGAGTTGAGGTCATGCTGAGATAGCAATGGCATTTTCTGACAAGTTCTTCACTTTGATGGGATCCGCCAGACAAAGTATCTGTTTGAGAGCTCACAAACCTCTTGATATGTTTCAGGTACGAAAACATAGTGGCATGAGTGTTCCCCAAATTCTCTAGTGCTGTAAAAAAGTCCAATGTCTTCTGTGTGTTGGTCAGGAAGCTTAAAGATGCTTTGGAGGGGTCCACAAAATACAAAAACCTGGCCACATTTGCCACCTAAAATGATACACAGGAATAAATATAATGATGAGTGTCACTGGGCGTGCGTGCAGGTTCAGTAGCCAGACAGATCTTCAGTGGAAATATTGTGCTTTATTTTTATCACATGCAGAAAAACAGTTTTTGCAATGGTGCAATACAAACTTTTACCAGCAGGGGGTCAACAGTAACCCAGCAAGCACACTCCTGAAGCTCTAGAACTGCCTCTTACAAAGGTTTAACACAGACTCCCAAAAGAAACCAGTCTGCAGCTTTTATAGCCTCCAAACTGCTCTTTGCTGCCCCCGGTGGTCAGCATTTACTCTATAAATATTCATTCAGAGAGGCAGCCTACCCCTTTAGGAAGTGGCTTCTCTGAGAGCTCCAGGTAAGTGCTTTATTAAAATTTATACAAGCATTTGCAATGTTCTGTATAGGAACAAAGTAGTTTTATGCACACACTTTTATATACACTTGTGGCAAACATAGCTTTCTATATAAGCAGTAGTTTCAGCACCATTTAAAACATACTTCCAGCACAGCTGAGGCACATGTTCCAAACAAAGAAGGCCTCAGTTTGTTAACAAAAGCTAATGCTGTTTCCACTTTTAACACATACATACCACATATACATATACACAGATTATACACATAGCTATTTACACACTGAAATACTGAATTAATGAGTTACTGGCCAGTAAAATTAACATTTAAAGACAAAAACAAAACAAAATTTTTTAGCTAAATTTACTCCTTCACATATCCCCCTCCTTAAGAAGAAGGTTACCTTCTTCAAGAATAAATAAGGGAATTTTTCAGTACCAAGTTTCCTTAAGAAGGCTTATTTTTCCTTTTCAGTTTCTGCACCATATCTAGATAAATAGTCAGCATTATGATGTTGACTACCCGGCCGATGGTGAACTGTAAACCTAAATGGCTGCATTGCAAGGTACCATCTTGTAACTCTTGCATTTTTATCCTTCATTCTGTTTATCCATATAAGTGGGTGAGCAGTCACTAAAGAAAACTCTTGGCCTATAAGATAACATCTTAATGACTCTAGTGCCCACTTTATTGCTAAACATTCTTTTTCAATCATACTATACCTAGTTTCTCTAGGGAATAGTTTGCGGGTTCCCATACTTTATAAAAATTTATCTGGGCAACCTCTTCTCATATAGGTGAGTTTATAAAGCGGAATGGCCTTTTCTATTAACTGTTACCAGGAATGAATAGATGGAGCTCCCCTGGATTTCCAGTGGATTGCTATTGATATTTTTGCGTACATACATAGTATTGACAATAATGTTCTTTGTGCCCTTCTTGGTGATATTTCTTCTACTAGGTTGAGTAGTATAACTTTGGGATCCATTGGAAGTGTTATGTCTGTTTTTTCTTTTATGCACTGTATTACCTTTCCCCAGAAATGTTTGACTTTAGGGCATTCCCATGTCATATGGATAAAACTTGCTGGGGCATATTGGCATCTAGGGCAGTTCTGGGATAATTTAGGATTCATATTGTGTAGCCTCTGTGGGGTAAGATAGGTTCTGTGTAGTGATGGGTTAAAAGTTTTGCCAGGCATGGATTCGCGGCGAATTTACGCGTTTCGCCATTGGCGGATTGTTTCGCGAAACGGATGAAAAAATTCACCGTGGAAAAATTCGTCGCACGTCCAAAAATTGTCACCGGCGTCAAAAAAGAATAGTCGCGAGTGACGAAACAATAGCCGCGCGACAAAATAATAGTCATGAAAGATGAAACAATAGCAGCGGGCGACGAAATAATAGCCGTGGGCGACGAAACAATAGCCGCATGACAAAATAACAGCCACGGGTGACGAAACATTAGCCGCGCGACAAAATAATAGCCGCAGGCGACAAAATAGCCGCGTGACAAAATAATAGCCGCGGGCGACGAAACAATAGCCGCGCAACAAAATAATAGCCGCAGGCGACGAAACAATAGCCATGCGACAAAATAATAGCCGCGGGCGACAATTATTTTTTGTCGCACGACATAGTAACATAGTAACATAGTAACATAGTAAGTTGGGTTGAATAAAGACATACGTCCATCACGTTCAACCATAATGCCTATATATAACCTGCCTAACTACAAGTTGATCCAGAGGAAGGCAAAAAAACCCATCTGAAGCCTCTCTAATTTGCCGCAGAGGGGAAAAAATTCCTTCCTGACTCCAAGATGGCAATCGGACCAGTCCCTGGACATTTTCCCCATTTTGCGAATTTTTCGCCATTTCGCGGATCTTTTGAAAGATTCGCGAATTTTTTGGCGAAGCGAATTGGAACAGATTCGCTTGTCACTAGTTCTGTGTAGGTAGTTTAGTTGAGTCATCTTGTCTACTGCTAATTACCCCTTCGAAGGCAGAGTCTAAGGTGTCCTCCCATTGCTCTGTTGTAAACTGGGGGATATCGTTCTGCCATTTCGTATACAGCCTATTCAGGGATGTGCTACCAACTTCCAGTAATTGTGCATAGAAACTCGATAGCGGTTTCTTAAGGGTTTCCGCATGCGTTCTTATTTCTGTTTGCCTTGGGGTTGTATCAATTGGCGTGTGGCCGAATTGGGCCTCCGCAGCATGCCTTAGTTGTAGGTATCTAAAGAGCATCTTGTTAGGGAGCAAGAATTTTTGTTTAAATTGTTAAGTAAGTATTGTGCCATTTTCCACTATATCTGCCAGATATTTTGTTATATTGTGCCCATAGTTGCGGGTCTGTTTTAGGTGAGGATTGTGCCATAGCGGCATATGTAAGGAGTAATGTTGTTGGGGCTTGGGGTAAAAGCTATTTGTGGTTTGCCAAGCTCTCACAGTTGCTTTCATTAGCGGAGAAGCTTTTTTTTGTATATATATTTTTTTTTATAACTTAGATTTTTTTTTTATTGGTTATTTCAGGCATACAGAAATAGCAATATTTAACATGTATTTAACAATTGCTTATTGTAGCGGATTTCACGGAGCAGAACATTTTATAACAATAGCTTATAGTCATGTTGATATTTAATATTTGGAATTGTGTTGACGTTAGCTAGTGAAGCCTGTGCTTAAGTATATATCTTTGGTTTAACATAGTGTGAGAGTATGAGAACATAGCTTGGAAGTTGCAAATAAACCTTAATACCTTAGGCAAAACAAGAAATTATATATGTAGACCCTATACCTTTTTGGGGGGGAGAGATAGAGTTGTCTGTTGTAAATCATGTTAATTAGAATTGCTGACTCGGGCGTGTGTCTCCCCTTCTGAGTGGGTTAGTTATGTAATAATCCCATTTAGACCATACCTTCTTCCAGTTCTCTTGGGTACCTCTGACATTGGCGGTCTTTTTTTTTTGTATGTGCCTCTATATAAGAGGTTTTTTGTTAATCCAGTGAGCCTATTACTTGAGCTTCCAGGATAGTTGCAGCATTGGTTAGGGTGGGTACTGTCCAGTTTCTGGATGTTGTAAGTTGCGCTGCAAGATAATATAAAAATAGGGAGTTGCAGGGTTGTGAAGGCTATTCTCGGGGGTGAGTAGTTCCAGTATAATGTGGTCAAAGATGGATTTATGCAGGACAGTTGGGGCTTGTCTAAAGATATAGGTCAGTTTGGGGAGAATTACCATCTTAAACAGGTTTATACAACCTATTAGTGACAGGGGTAGTTTTGCCCATTGTTCAGGTTTTTTTTCTATTAGCTTAAGAACTGGGTGTAAGTTGAGTTCTTCTAATTTATTTAGGTTAGCGTGTATCCGAATTCCCAGTTATTTAAAGGACTCTACCCATTGTAGACCTTTAGTCTGAGTGGGGGCGTCTGGCGTTCGAGGGTCTTTTGAGAATAGCACTGATTTTTCCCAGTTGATTTTTAGGCCAGAGTAAGTAGTATGGGAGTTAATTACCTGCAGTACCATTTCTAGTGCATGTTCTGAGTTGGGTAAATAAATGAGGGTATCATCGGCATGCATCGAGATGATTTCTTTATTGGGGCCCAGTTTCAGACCTTCTATGTTGTTTTGGGCTTTTATACGACAGGCCATGGGTTCCATTGCAAGTGCGAATAAAAGCGGGGAGAGGGGGAATCCCTGTCTGGTGCCCCTACTTATAGTGAGGGGTGTGGATAATTTAGTATTAGTTCTTACTTTGGCTACTGGGAGGTGATATAGCGCTTTTACCCAGTTGATGTATATAGGATGTATTCGGACCCGTTTCATTGTGGCCCATAAGTATTCCCATTCCACTGAATCGAAAGCCTTCATGTTGTCTAGGGAGGCAACCAGTCTGCTACCTTGGTTATCATGGTTTGCCGAAATGTTTGTGAACATAGTTACATAGTTACATAGGGTTGAAAAAAGACCAGAGTCCATCAAGTTCAACCCATCCAAGTAAACCCAGCACACACAACCCATGCCTACCAATCTATACACTCACATACATAAACTATATATACAACCACTAATACTAACTGTAGATATTAGTATCACAATAGCCTTGGATATTCTGATTGTTCAAGAACTCATCCAGGCCCCTCTTAAAGGCATTAACAGAATCTGCCATTACCACATCTCTAGGAAGGGCATTCCACAACCTCACTGCCCTCACCGTGAAAAACCACCTACGCTGCTTCAAATGGAAGCTCCATTCCTCTACTCTAAAGGGGTGACCTCTGGCGCGTTGATTGTTTTTATGGAAAAAAAAAACATCCCCATCTGCCTATAATCCCCTCTAATGTATTTGTACAGAGTAATCATGTCCCCTCACAAGCGCCTCTTTTCCAGAGAAAACAACCCCAACCTTGACGGTCTAACCTCATAGTTTAAATCTTCCATCCACTTTACCAGTTTAGTTGAACGTCTCTGCACTCTCTCCAGCTCATTAATATCCTTAAGGACTAGAGCCCAAAACTGCACTGCATACTCAAGGTGAGGCCTTACCAAGGACCTATAAAGAGGTAAAATTATGTTTTCATCCCTTGAGTCAATGCCCTTTTTTATACAAGACAGCACTTTATTTGCTTTAGTAGCCACAGAACGACACTGCCTGGAATTAGACAACTTGTTATCTACAAAAACCCCTAGATCCTTCTCCATTAAGGATACCCCCAACACACTACCATTCAGTAGATAGTTCGCTTTTATATTATTTCTACCAAAGTGCATAACTTTGCACTTATCAACATTGAACCTCATTTTCCAGTTTGATGCCCAGTTTCCCAATTTTGTCAAATCGCTCTGCAAAGCGGCAGCATCCTGCATGGAACTTATAGTTTTGCACAATTTAGTGTCATCAGCAAAAATAGAAACAGTACTGTCTATGCCCACCTCCAGGTCATTAATAAACAAGTTAAAAAGCAAAGGACCAAGGACTGACCCCTGCGGTACTCCACTAACCACACTGGTCCATTTAGAAAATGTTCCATTTACCACCACTCTTTGTAATCTATCCTTCAGCCAGTTCTCTATCCAATTACAAATTTTATGTTCTAGGCCAATATTCCTCAATTTGATTATTAACCTACTGTGAGGTACTGTATCATATGCTTTAGCAAAGTCCAAGTAGATGACATCAACTGCCATTCCAGCATCGAGGTTCCTACTCACCTCCTCATAAAAGGCGACTAAATTAGTCTGGCAAGATCTGTTACGCATAAAACCATGCTGGCACAAACGAATAGTATTGTGAACTGCAATGTATTCAAGTACCCTATCCCTTATTACCCCTTCCAAAAGTTTTCCTACTACCGATGTTAGACTAACAGGCCTATAGTTTTCAGGCTGAGAACGGGATCCCTTTTTAAATAACGGCACCACATTAGCAATCTGCCAGTCTCTCGGCACCGTGCCAGACCTCAACGAATCGTGAAATTAAGTGAAGAGGTTTGGCAATCACAGCGCTCAGCTCATTTAATACCCTGGGATGAATCCCATCCGGTCCTGGACCTTTGTTTACCTTTACATATTCAAGTCTCTTTTGAATTTCCTCCCGAGAGACCCATGCATCAGTAGCTAAATTACTAGAACTGGGCATATTAAAAGGGAAGCCTTCATTACCTGGCTCCTCAGATGTATAGACAGATAGTTACATAGTTACATAGTTACATAGTTACATAGTTACATAGTTACATAGTTACATAGTTACATAGTTACATAGTTACATAGTTACATAGTTACATAGTTACATAGTTACATAGTTACATAGTTACATAGTTACATAGTTACATAGGGTTGAAAAAAGACCAGTGTCCATCAAGTTCAACCCATCCAAGTAAACCCAGGACACTTAACCCACACCTACCAATCTATACACTCACATACATAAACTATATATACAACCACTAGTACTAACTGTAGATATTAGTATCACAATAGCCTTGGATATTCTGATTGTTCAAGAACTCATCCAGGCCCCTCTTAAAGGCATTAACAGAATCTGCCATTACCACATCACTAGGAAGGGCATTCCATAACCTCACTGCCCTCACCGTGAAAAACCACCTACGCTGCTTCAAATGGAAGCTCCTTTCCTCTAATCTAAAGGGGTGACCTCTGGTGCGCTGATTGTTTTTATGGGAAAAAAGAACATCCCCCAACTGCCTATAATCCCCTCTAATGTACTTGTACAGAGTAATCATGTCCCCTCGCAAGTGCCTCTTTTCCAGAGAAAACAACCCCAACCTCGACAGTCTCACCTCATAGTTTAAATCTTCCATCCCCTTAACCAGTTTAGTTGCACATCTCTGCACTTTCTCCAGCTCATTAATATCCTTCTTAAGGACTGGAGCCCAAAACTGCACTGCATACTCAAGGTGAGGCCTTACCAGGGACCTATAAAGGGGCAAAATGATGTTCTCATCCCTTGAGTCAATGCCCTTTTTTATACAAGACAGCACTTTATTTGCTTTAGTAGCCACAGAATGACACTGCCTGGCATTAGACAACTTGTTATCAACAAAAACCCCTAGATCCTTCTCCATTAAGGAAACCCCCAACACACTACCATTCAGTAGATAGTTTGCGTTTATATTATTTCTACCAAAATGCATAACTTTGCACTTATCAACATTGAACCTCATTTTCCAGTTTGCTGCCCAGTTATCTAATTTTGTCAAATCGCTCTGCAAAGCGGCAGCATCCTGCATGGAACTTATAGTTTTGCACAATTTAGTGTCATCAGCAAAAATAGAAACAGTACTGTCTATGCCCACCTCCAGGTCATTAATAAACAAGTTAAAAAGCAAAGGCCCAAGGACTGACCCCTGCAGTACTCCACTAACCACACTGGTCCAATTAGAAAATGTTCCATTTACAACCACTCTTTGTACTCTATCCTTCAGCCAGTTCTCTATCCAATTACAAATATTATGTTCTAGGCCAATATTCCTTAATTTGATCATTAACCTTCTGTGAGGTACTGTATCAAACGCTTTAGCAAAGTCCAAGTAGATGACATCAACTGCCATTCCAGCATCAAGGTTCCTGCTCACCTCCTCATAAAAGGCGACTAAATTAGTCTGGCAAGATCTGTTACGCATAAAACCATGCTGGCACAAACTAATAGTATTGTGAACTGCAATGTATTCAAGTACCCTATCCCTTATTACCCCTTACAAAAGTTTTCCTACTACTGATGTCAGACTAACAGGCCTATAGTTTTCAGGCTGAGAACGGGATCCCTTTTTAAATAACGAAAAATAAGAGTTCAAAATTTCTGCTTTTTCCCCATTCTCATCAACCAACTTACCCCCCCCCCCCCGTGATAATAAGGTTCCCACCCCTTCTTGCTTAATTTTTTTACTATTCACATAATTAAAAAATAATTTTGGATTCTTTTTACTTCTAGCTGCAATATCCCTTTCCATTTCTATTTTAGCTTGCCTGATAGCTTTTTTGCATGCTTTATTTGCTTCCTTGTACCTGATGAAAGTTTCTGCTGTCCCAGCTAACTTGTATGCTTTAAAAAGCCCGTTTTTTCTTACCAACCTCGACACTAACACTTTTGAACAGCCTTCTAATGTTGATATCTGTTGTGCGCCCGGGCATAAAGCCTGTTTGGTCTGGGGAAATTACCTTGGAAAGATTTTGAGCTATTCTGGTGGATAGAATCTTTGCTAGGATTTTAGCATCTGCATTGATAAGTGATATTGGCCTGTAGGAGGAGCAATCTAGGGGGTCTTTGCCTGGTTTTAGAATTAAGATAATGAGTCTCCTTCATTGAGTTAGGTAGGGGTTTCCCTTCATTCACTCCATTGTATAGCTTCACTAGTAGTGGTGCAAGAAGTTTAGAGTGCTGTTTATACCACTCCATTGGTATACCATCTGTACCTGGAGTTTTACCAATTGGGGAGGCTCCTATGGCTGCTTCTACTTCAGCTGCCGTTATTTCCATAGTTTAGGGATATCTATGTCTGTTAAAAAGCTTTGTATCTCTGCAGGTGAGACTTGCAATTTGGAAGTATATAGATCTGAGTAAAATTCTGTAAACATTTTATTTATTTCCTCTGGGGAGGAAGTTATTTCCCCGTGATTAAACAGCCTAATCACCGGGATAAGCATAGTAGCGAAGTTGTCTTTGGAGAGGAGAGCTAGTAGTTTGCCGTTTTTGTCTCCATGTTCAAAGACTCCTGCTTTTTTTTGGTATAGCATGTGTTTCTTTGTGAGCTCTAATTGGGCTAGGTTAAGGTCTCTTTGACTTTCTGTCCATGCTTGCTGGGTTTGTGTGTCTGGGTGTGCTATGTAGGCTGCTTCTGTTTCATATACCTTTTGGGATCTCATTGTTATTTCAGTTCTTAGGTTACTTTCCGATGCTTTAATATTGCATATAAAGACCTTTCTAATGTATGCTTTGAAAGCATCCCAGGTGACCTCTGGAGGTACTTCATCTGTATTTGTTTCAAGAAATGTTTCTATGCTGTTGTGAATAGTTTTGTTTAGTTGGGTATGGGATGCCCAGTAAGGGCTGAGTTTCCATATCCGATCTGCTGGGGTTGGGGAAATAAGTATAATGGTTACTATAGGAGAGTGGTCTGGTATACCTCTGGGAAGTATCTCAACCTTTTGTACTTTTTTGTTCATGTCATCGCAGCCCAAGGCTAAGTCAATTCTAGACATATTATTGGAGCCAGGTGAGTAACAAGTTGTATTGCTTGACTCCTGGGTTACGTACCCTCCAGAGGTCTATTAATTGGAAACAAAAAAAACATTTATTGAATGCTGGTGTATTGACCCTGGGGGGGTTTAGTTTATCTATTTTTGCATCTATCACGGCATTAAAGTCTCCCATTAGCAGTATTGGCGCCATTGGGAGGGTTAAAGTTTTGTTCATCACTTCCCTTAAGGGTTCTTCAGCAAATGGGGGTGGGATATACACATTTACTATGGTAACCTTTTTCCCCTGTATTGTACCATGTAATATAATATATTTACCGTTTCTATCAGAGATAAGTGTCTCTGTCACGAATGGACAGGTTTTGCATATTAGTATGGAAACACCTCTAGAGTAGCTTGAGTACAAGCAATGGTAAGTCGAACCTATCAATGGTTAAATTTTGCTTCCCATTAAATGTGTTTCTTGTAGCATTATAATTTGTGGATTGGTTCTACGAACAAAGTCTAGGACCAGTCTCCCTTTTATTACATTACCTAAGCCCCTTACGTTCCATGATAGGACTTTAAGTGTGGCCATGACTTTTGTAGCTATGTAGTTTATAGGGTAGGGTACTATTATCTAGTGGGAGTATGTGGTTCTCCTGTTTTACAATAAGTATGTTATCCTTAATAATTGCACCATCTAAACTTAAAACAAACAAGAATAACATTATAATCCCTTCCCTTTTCCACCCCACCCACTCTATGAACTGCCATAGAGTGGGTTTGCACCCGTAACTAGTATACTTAACAAACTTGTTGGGGGTTGGTGTCTTCATTGAGTCCGAGTATGGATTGTCCAAGTCGTTCTCTGCTTGAGTCTCCTTGCTTCTGGGGGGAGAGTTGGTTTCTTTGCCGCCCTCTGCTGCAGATCATCTGTTGCTTCGGTTGTTCCATTTCTCTTTTTCACGGTCGTCCTTGGATGTGGAGGTAATAGGGCAGTTTGTTAAAGTCGGGTATCCTGGTCTGTCATTTGTCCATTATGCCTTTGTTGTTTGTTGCGGAGTAAGGATGTGCTGAGGTTGCTTATTCCCGTTGGGTTGAGTTGAGAGGTCTTTCATCCAGCCAGCGTATTACCTCTTCTGGTGAGGTGAAGAAGTGTGCTCTGCCGTTGACTGTAATTCTTAGTCTTGCAGGGAAAAGCATTGCGTATGGGATTTGTTTCAGTTTCAGTTTTTGCTTCTGTGTATTTAGTTCTTTGTTTCCGCACCTCGGTTGAAAAGTCTGGGTATATTGATACTCTTTGATTTTCATATACAAGTTCACCCGCTTTCCTCGCTTCCGTCAGTGCTATGTCTCTGTCTCTATAGTTTAGCAGGCATGCTATGAGGGGTCTTGGAGGGGTGCCAAGGTGGTCTGCCCGGGACCTTTTTCTGCTATATTGCCTTCAGCTCTTTCTGGTAAACTTAGTATATGGATGTTATTTCTCCGTAGTCTATTCTCCAGGTCATCAGCTTTGGCTTCTAGTATGGCAATTTGTTTCTCTGTTGCTGTGAGTCTGCCTGGTAGAGGTGTTGTAAAGTCTTCCAGGTCACTAACTCTCCTTTCAGTTTCTCCAGTTCTTTCTCTAAGGTTTTGCACATCATGCTTTAGTATTGCAAAGTCAGTTTTTAGCTAATCGATTTTTCCCACTAAAGCTGTGTGGTTTGTTGTTATGGCACTTAGAATTTCTGTTAGTGTTGGTTCATTAGGTGATTCTGTGCTTGTTTGTACTATTGTGGAGGGACTACAGCTTGCTGTTTCGTGTCTTTTTGGTAGCCATGTGAGGTGTAGGAGACATACCTCTTGAGGAGCGCTGAGGTAGGGGGTCCCTTACGTACTGAGCTAATTTTTTAGCTGCCTTTTCCCTCATAGCTGTAGGGTCTGGGGAGTCCGTGCCATCAGCGCTGGATTCGGCTCCATTTTGTGTCGACATGGCGCGTAGCTGGGATATTTGTCTTGTAGCGAGGCTGCGGCGGCTCTTGCATACCATTTAAGGTTGTGGGACTGTTCGGGTACTGTGTGGGGTCCCGGGTGTTCAGGCAGAGGCAGGTATGTAGCATGTGTCTGCAGTATTTTTATCCCCCCTTGCGGAGCTCTATAGATGTGCGCCCTACTCCGATCGCATGCAGGCCCCCCCTCAATCAATTTCTTGGCTCAGTATAGCACCTAAACCATTCTCAGATGCATCAGTTTGTACTGTGAACTTTTGCTCGAAGTTAGAACTCTTGAGAACTGGTTTAGTACAGAGCATGTTTTTAAGCTTCTGAAAAGCTTCTTCACATTGTGGACTCCATATAACCTGGTCTTTGCAATTCTTTCAGAGAAATTTCAGAGAAATTTGGCAGGAACCTCCAATAATAGCCAACCAAACCTAAGAAAGAACGTACCTCTTTCTTTGTTTTTGGTGGAAGAATTTCAGCAATGGCTCTAATTTTGGTTGTGTCAGGCTTTACCTCTCCATTTCCTAGAACAGTGCTGTCCAACTGGCGGCCCGCAGGCCGCATGCGGCCCGCGACCCCCCTCTGTGTGGCCCCCCACCTGTCTGGCTGCTTTGATGGCTTACTCTTGTGTAAGCTTTAAATGGTATCAGTACTGTGATTAACTGGGCCCCCTGCATGGTTCTCACCTCAGATTCAGGCTGTAATCAGGCTGTATTGTTTAAATATGTAATCCCCTGTGTTGTTCACACCTTTTAATCTCTGCATTGTTCCCCCCTGCAGTGTTCACACCTCAGGCTCAGGCTGTAATCACCCCCATTGTTCCCCTGTTCACACCTCAGGAGCAGTAGAAACCCACAAATAATCCCTGCACACTACAAAAAGAACATATACTGAGGTGGTACTGCAATTAAAAAGTTTTTTAATATATACAGTAGTTATTGTGCAGACTGTAGGAGCAATGCCAGCATTGTGTCACTGTAGGCTGCATGTGTGTGCCATACACACAGGCATCATAGGGCAAGCAGAGTATGGCACACACAGGCAGGGTAGGGAAGGCAGAGTATGGCACACACAGGCAGGGTAGGGAAGGCAGAGTATGGCACACACAGGCAGGGTAGGGAAGGCAGAGTATGGCACACACAGCCAGGGTAGGGAAGGCAGAGTATGGCACACACAGGCAGGGTAGGGCAGGCAGAGTATGGAAAGTTTTTGCTGTACTACAACCATTAATATGGGTATGGTCATGTGATAACATGGGTGTGTTCAAGTGGGTGCGGTTTCAAAAAGGGGAGTAGTCAAAACTGGCTTCCATTATCGGCCCTCCACCACGTAGGTCGGAAAAATTCCGGCCCTCGGTACCACAGAAGTTGGACAGCACTGTCCTAGAATATAACCCAAATATCTAGTTTCTGTAAAAGCTAGAGCACACTTTTTTGGGTTGATTGTAAGACCAGCAGACTTTGAGACAGTACAGTATCTAGATGCTGAAGGTGACTTTTCCAATCTGAGCTGAATATCACCACATCATCTAAGTAGGCTGCACAGTAGGCATCATACCCTCTCAGGATGCGGTCCATAAGATGCTGAAAAGTTGCAGGAGCCCCATGAAGACCAAATGGCATGGTTACAAACTGGAAGAGCACCTGGCTTGTTGCAAAAGCTGTTTTCTCTCTTGACTCTGGATCTATAGTTATTTGCCAGTAACCTTTTGAAAGGTCAATGGTAGAGATAAATTTAGCTCCACCCAGCTGGTCAATTAACTCATCAATGCGTGGCACTGGGTATGAGTCAAATTTAGATATGAAATTTATTTTCCTAAAATCAACACAAAAACTAATAGAACCATCTTTTTTTGGAACCAACACCACTGGTGAACACCAGTTACTTACAGAAGGTTCAATTACACCAAGTTTTAACATCTGCACAACCTCCTGTTTAACAATTTGTTTATATTTTTCAGGGGTCCTATAGGGTTGCTGACGAATAGGTTTAGCATCACCCGTATCAATGACATGCTCAATAAGATTAGTTCTTCCAGGTGTTGTAACAAAAATATCACTGTATTTGTCAAGGACCATGCACAATTATTTCTGTTCATCTAGATTTAGCTCAGAAAAGTTAATCTTACAGGCTTCAGAGCTCTCTTTTAGGGATGTAGCGAACCTCAAAAAAAAAGTTCGCGAACCTGTTCGCGAACTTCCGCCGAAAATTGCGAATATTCGCGAACTTTGCGAACCCCATAGACTTCAATGGGAAGGCGAACTTTAAAACCTAGAAAACCCATTTCTGCCCAGAAAAGTGATTTTAAAGTTGTTTAAAGGGTGCCACGACCTGGACAGTGGCATGCAGGAGGGGGATCAAGGGCAAAAACCTCTGAAAAATTGACACACGCCGTTTTTCGAAATGATCGGTAATTTTGCGACATTTTCGTATTTTCCGGCGCTTTCGTAAAGTTATCGTAAGTTTTGCGACTTTTTCGGAGCTTTCGTACCGTTATCGTAAGTTTTGCGACTTTTTCGGATCTTTCGTAACGTTATTGTAAGTTTTGCGACTTTTTCGGAGCATTCGTACCGTTATCGTAAGTTTTGCGACTTTTTCGGAGCATTCGTACCGTTATCGTAAGTTTTGCGACTTTTTCGGAGCTTTCGTAACGTTATCGTAAGTTTTGCGACTTTTTCGGAGCTTTCGTAACGTTATCGTAAGTTTTGCGACTTTTTCGGAGCATTCGTACCGTTATCGTAAGTTTTGCGACTTTTTCGGAGCATTCGTACCGTTATCGTAAGTTTTGCGATTTTTTTCGGTGCCGGTGAACCCAAATTGCGAACATCACGAAAAGTTCGCGAATTTGCGGACTTGCGAACACCCGATGTTCGCGTGAATTAGTTCGCCGGCGAACAGTTCGCTACATCTCTACTCTTTGTCCAGTCTGATATGCTTCCTCAGCCATATCAGGTGAACATTCCTGCAATAACCATCAAGGAAATATTTTCTTTCCTCTCCTTCCACTTTCTAAGGAGATTTACATGATATATCTTTTTGTTTCTTCTACCTGGAATCTGTATTTCATAATCTACTGGACCCACTTTTCTTAAGATTTGAAAGGGACCCTGCCACTTAGCCATTAGTTTGTTCTGCTGACTGGGAAGTAAAAGTAGGATTTTTTCTCCTGGTTTAAATGTTTGTTCCCTTGAACGTTTGTTATAACAGGTACTTTGATTAACCTGAGCATCAGCTGTCCCATCGCTGACATTTTGGACAATTTATGTCTCATACAGTCAATGTAATCAATGACACTCTGAGGACTGTGCTCATCACTTACCCAGTTTTCACAAGTTACATCAAGGATACCCCTAGGTTGAGAGCGGAATATTTTAATAAGAGTATCTGCCACAGTTTTGGCTGTAATGTTTCTTAGAGGTATGGCCTCAGGTTATCTAGTTGCGTAATCACAAACAACAAGTATATACTGATTACTACTCTTTTCTAGAGGGACTACTATTTCCATTGCTACCCTGTCAAAAGCTTTACCCACAGCTGGGATTGGGATCAGGAGCTTTGTCACTTTGCTTAATAGGTGCAGTTTTCTGACATACAGGATAAGAACTGCAGTATTCAGCGACTTGTTGATGAATACCTGGCCAAGAAAATCTGTATAAAATTCTATTCAGGGTTTTCTCTCTACCCATATGACCAGACCATGGTGTTTCATGTGCTAAACGAATTATTTCCTCTCGAAACATTTTTGAAACCATCACTTGCTCTTGTGTTACTCCCAATTTTTTGTTTTGTCTTACCCTCATAAGGATACAATTTTGTAAAACATAGCATGGCTGTTCATGAGATATTTCAGAATTACTTACAAACTTTTTAAATAATGGCAGCAGACTGCTATCTTTTCTCTGAGCTTTTTCAATGTCAATGTCCCAATTGGCTGTAGCAGGAAAGTCTTTTTTGGGCTCACTGTGTTCAGTTTTCCATTGAGCCTTTAAAAGGTCACTCTGTCACTCTACCACAGGTCACTCTGTTTCCTGACGTGGCAACAAACTTAGAAATAAGGAAAGTCTCTCCCAATAATCAATGGATAAGACAACTTGGGAACCAGTGCTGTAATCACTCTGTGGACAGTCTTTCCAATTTTAACTTGTATTTTGGCCAGGGCATGTTTTCTCTTGTCTCCATGGACACATGTTATAGTGGTGTTTCTCAAAATATTAAGATTTCTCAGTAGTCAAGCTTTAAGAAGTGTTTGGGGACTTCCACTATCCAATAGGGCTTGTATTTTCTGGCCATTTATACATGCTTCAACTAGGAAACCACCATTGTCTCTAACAACATTAGTAGGGTTACATTTGCTTTGTGTTTTATGGCAAAATCTCGCAATATGTCCAAATTTCCCACAGTTGTGGCATTTTGTATTTCCACGGTCTTGAGGATTTACTCTGAGCTGCGGCTCTTTTTGCAGAAGGGGTTTGTTTCGCACAGTAATTCTTTGCTCAGCTTCCCTTCTGGCTAGCAAAAAGTCCTCTGCTAGAGAAATTGCCTTTGCACTTCAGGACGATGCTCCTGTACCCACAGCTTTACTTTATCAGGTAGGATTTCAATAAATTGCTCCAGTGCAATCATTTCAAGGATTTGCTCACCAGTTTTCCTTTCTGGCTGGATCCATTTTAAGAGCAGTTCATGCAGCTGGGCATATGCCTCACAAGGACCATCAGAGTTGCTGTACCTGTAGGCTCTGAATCTTTGTCTGAAGGTTTCAACATTTAGCTCATACTGGTGAAATATGGCAACTTTCACACAGTCATAATTCTGAGCATCTCTGGCATTTAAACTGCTGTATGCTTTTTGTGCTTTGCCAGTTAAATACAGAGCAAGGTGTAGAAGTTCATCTAAACCTGAAGGAGGTGAAGATGCAGAAGTCTCTGGCATATTAGGCTGCTCTTCCTGTTCTGTTGTAAAAACCTTTGCAATATGTGCCTTTGGCTTCACTGTAGGCTCAGCAGTAGTTATCCCTGTGGCACCAGTCAGAAGTTCTGCTTCACTTGTTATTTCCTCCTTTTCCTCAGGGAAATCATGTGAAGGGCCCCT
Organism: Xenopus tropicalis; assembly: GCF_000004195.4. Taxonomy (NCBI): domain Eukaryota; kingdom Metazoa; phylum Chordata; class Amphibia; order Anura; family Pipidae; genus Xenopus; species Xenopus tropicalis. The sequence continues at coordinate 77,037,700 of NC_030683.2, forward strand.
GGAAGAAGGATCATCTCCCTGCTTGGACATTCCTCCTTGCAGGTTTCTTCCACTTGCCTAGCAGTTTTACTCCTGCTTATGACCTTGTATTCACTTTTGCACATGGTTTTTGCTTCTGGGTAATTTTTGGGGATTCTCTCCAGGCTTTCTTTTTCCACATCTGTTACCCTGGCACTGCCTTTTGCGGCACTTTAGCATCCCACTGCTGCCATCATAATGTCACTGGGCGCGTGCAGGTTCAGTAGCCAGACAGATCTTCAGTGGAAATATTGTGCTTTATTTTTATCACATGCAGAAAAAAGTTTTTGCAATGGTGCAATACAAACTTTTACCAGCAGGGGGTCAACAGTAACCCTGCAAGCACACTCCTGGAGCTCTAGAACTGCCTCTTACAAAGGCTTAACACAGACTCCCAAAAGAAATCAGTCTGCAGCTTTTATAGCCTCCAAACTGCTCTATGCTGCCCCCAGTGGTCAGCATCTACTCATAAATATTAATTCAGAGAGGCAGCCCACCCCTTTAGAAAGTGGCTTCTGTGAGAGCTCCAGGTAAGTGTAATTAAACTTTACTTTATACAAGCATTTGCAATGTTCTGTATAGGAACAAAGTAGTTTTATGCACACACTTTTATATACACTTGTGGCAAACATAGCTTTCTATATAAGCAGTAGTTTCAGCACCATTTAAAACATACTTCCAGCACAGCTGAGGCACATGTTCCAAACAAAGTAGGCCTCAGTTTGTTAACAAAAGCTAATGCTGTTTCCAATTTTAACACATATACACCACATATACATATACACAGATTATACACATAGCTATTTACACACTGAAATACCAAATTAATGAGTTACTGGCCAGTAAAATTAACAGTTAATGACAAACAAACAAAGATTTTTTAGCTAAATTCACTCCTTCACAATGAGAAAATGTAAACAGCAAAATAACAAAGGTAAACAACAAATGTTTACATAGACAGGTGTGACTCTTACCTCTTGTGACCATCTTCTTACTTGTAATTCTTGCTGAAGATATTTTCGGAACTGAGCAAGAATATCACATTCAAGAGAGTGTTATCTATACATCCCTGCAGCCATCATTCTTCTCCTAAGTAGAACGTAATTTGAATCGGTCTCGCTCCTAGTCCAAAGAAAAATATATTTAGAAGTGATTGAAAATCTGTACTTATTACAGCATGGACCGGTGATGCTTAAAGGAAAAGGAAAGGAAAGGATGCGTCCACTATGCGGTGACAGAGTGATCTAGCCTAGCCTTCCATTTGTATAGGAAGAAGTCAGGCTATGCTCGATCAATTGATCACCACACAGTTGATCCTCAACCGGATACTTTCCGCTGCATTGCATATCGCCTTTGTTCAAATGACCGGAAGCCAAGTTTAACAGGTATTTTCTTCTAAAGCATTGAAAATAACAAATGTTTTTCAGGATAGGGCAATTATTGGGGGAGGGTAGAATAGATGTTTTAGTTAAAATTTTTTAGTGTTACTTTTCCCTTTAAAATATGCTTGTGTATGTTAACTTACTGGTCCAGTCCTCCAACAAGATTGTGTGTCTCCATCTCTTCATTTTTCATTGTCATCATCATCAACATCGTTGTCATCAGTCATGGGGTCTGCATTGTTCTCCTCTGGCTCAACAGGGCTGTATTAATAAAAAAATCAACAAAAAGTTCAGATTGAAAAAAAATTGAAATACATACTGCTATGTAGACAGGTGTAGATTAGATGTACATATGACACTTATACTTCCAGGTCAAGCTCAGGTCCCTGCATCTCCACCTCTTGTTCATTCACAGGGCCTACGAAGTCCTCCTCATCTGACTCGATGGGGCTAAAATAATAAAGATCAACTAAAGTTCAGAAAAGATTGAAAACCAAAAAAACATGCACACATATTACAAAGTAGAGGTGAATATTAGATGCACATATGGCAAGTATACTTACAGGCCCTGCTGTACAACAGGTTGCTGTTTCTGCACCTCTTCAGCATTCAAGGGTCTGGGGTTTACCTTCTCATGCATTTTGGCCAAGTGTGACATTATGGAGTCAATGCTCTCCTGAAGTGACTGAAGTGTAGGTTGCTGTTTCTGCACTTTTTCAGCATTCAAGGGGCTGGGGCTTATCATCTTATGTGACCTGACAGGGCAATATTGATAAACATCAACAAAAGTTCAGAAACAATGAATAACAAGCTACAGGAGCTAGTTATTTCAATGAGTCACAAAATGAGGTATGGTTCAAATGAGAGCAGGGGGGAATATTTATTCCAGCCAAGAAGTATAGCAACCAATAGAAATCAAGACATGGAGACAATACCTGGCTAGATATTTGTGTATTAATCAAACTTCATTCTTTATAGGGATTACAGTAACAGGTGTTACAGTTTCTGCTACATCTTAACATTCTTTCACATGTAGGATATATATTTAGTATATGTATTAAAGTGCTTATGCGATATGGAATGATGGATGATTACAGTTTTGCTTTATGTTACAGAACCTTGGCTGAAGAAGTGGAAGCCACAGAGGATCCAGTGCAGGATGCTGAAGACAATGAAGAGGATACCGAAGAAGAAATGGATATGGAGCATCCGCTTCTTATGCTGAGGTAAAAAGCCTAAATAGATTCTTTTTGTGACAGTTCATCTTTTGAACAGTTCATCAGGGTCAGTCATGCTTTATATCCTATTCACGAGGTTTCCTTTGTCTCCTAGCACATCTGCCATCAAGATGTCAACCAAAAAGATTATGGAGGAGGCTGGACTTCACAAAAAACACTCAGCTGATTCACAACTGCTGCAGGGATTCAGAAGCTACCTGGAAAAAATGTATGCCAAATCAGGAATCAAACATGAGGTACTTTTATTTTTATACTGCAATCTTGGTACTGATTTCATTTCTAACTTTAAATAACGGACTATTTCACAGGCAAGCCAGTTAATTCTAACCACCTACCTTCAGGTCGAAATGTATCAAGGTGGTTGCATTACGTGAACCGAAACGAACCAGAGTGACGGCAATAAACTACATGAGTGGGGTGAAAATTTTTTTTTCTTATGTCACCTCAGAGGATCAGCTGTTGGTAGAGGATCCATCTCTGAGTGGGTCAATTTCAAATTTTTTTAAAAACATAACAGAGGTCCAGAAATCCATTTGCAGAGGTGCCGGTAAAGAAAAGTATGTTGGAAAGTGAGTCTCATTAACAGCAGGTGATATTTTACAGGATATGTCCAAGCAGGTTGTTTATAGATATGTGTGCTAAACTTGCCTTTTGTATTTCTCTTTTTACAGAACGTGCACAAATCCAAGAGAGTGCCAGGAAGTGCTAACCCTGGCAAACAGTTTTTTTGGCGAGGTAATTGATCGGGCCAATTCCAGGAATGAATTGCAAGAGAGGGATATGACGTCTATGCTTTTCTACTTGGAAGCGCTCCTAATTTTACAGCACCTACAGAGACCAAGTGTTATCCAGTATATGACTGTGAGTACTATTTTCTAAAAAAAAATGAACATGATATCACGCTAGACAAATTTCCACTGATCGGTTTAAGCACATTTTAATTTATTGTAAATTTCTTCATAGGTTCAACAGTGGCTTGAGAGGACATGGTACCAGAGCCGTTCCAGAGACAGCGTAAGAGCAGCTGTCATAAAAGTAAAGGCTGCAACACACCCCATTGTGGTCTTCAACGAGGTAGAGGAGATGTGGTTTGACACTTACTTTAGATTTGTCCGACCAGCTTTTATGAAGAGGAGCAGCAGCGGAGACAAGGGATACTTTTTTGTCTCCAGCAAAGGATCGAAAATTCAGAACCTGACAACTGATGTCCACAGATTCCAAGAAAGGTAAGTTATTTTTCTACTGGGGATATTGTCCTGAAAGCCTCCATCTGATTTGTATTAATGGTCATTTAAAGTATCGGTAAACAAATGAAGCACACTAATATTTTGTTTGTGCTGTAGGTTTAATGCTTGTTTGGCCACTGGGAAGGAGGTGCTTCACATTTTTGAAAAAGTCATCATCTGTGAAAGCACTTCAGAAGACCAGGAATTAATAAAAATATATCTGAGCTCAGATTTCAACAAAAGCAACATCTCAGAGTATATGCGTGCCACAATGAGAGTGAGCGAGCTTCAGAGGACATGGGAGCAGCCGTCAAATTCAAGGTTAGTTTAGCTGAATGAGCATTGTCAGTGGGGGTTGCCTTTGCAGTTGTTGATGTCCTTTTAAGTTGCTATTCTTCTATAGTCTAAGAGTTCTGATTTTGTTTTCCAGATATGGAGAAGTGCCTGGCACACTGGAAGAGAAATTGTCAGGGAAGGAGGTGGCATACAAAACAGTAGAAAATGCGTTTAAAGTGGACCTTGACTCCAAAGGCCCAACACTGAAAGAGTGCTGTAAGTTTACGGAAATGCATGGAAAATATTGCTTCGACAGGTGGAGGAGGCAGCAGACAAAATGCCGCTTGGATGCTGTCATTGGTAAGAATCACTCAGTCTTCTTTTGTGTCATTTTATAATTATTTTTTTCTGCAGCGGTACAAACTTTTTTTTATATAATTTCAGCACATTACGAGAAACAAAAGCCCACTGCAAGCCAAGTGCTCAACTACCTGAAGCTACAAGGGTGGTCAAAGCATGTTCCAAGCGTGGAGGAGATCCTGCTGCACTGGGAAGCTAGGGAACAGCCAAGAAGAGAGGGCAACGATAGTACAATTCAGAGTTTGGTCACATCACAAAAGTGGCCAGGACTAGCCATTGTAGATGACCCAGACAAAGGGCAAAAAAAGGTGACCATCAACCCTTTTCAAAAGGGTGACTATATTTGTGGCTATCGTGGCCCGATTATTTCTGCAAAGGAAGGGGAACAACGAATGAGGTCGGTGGAGCAGGAAAAAATGGTCTCTCTTTATTTCTTCATGGACAGAGGAAATAAAAGATGCTGCATTGATGCCCAGAATGTTCCCTGCCCCTGCCACAGTGAACTAGCAACCACATACGGGAGGAAAATTAACCATTCCCGTAAAAGGCCGAACCTTAAGCCCATGGTAAAGTATTTTGAAAATGACACCAGGCCTCATATCTTGTTCATAGCAAACAAAGACATTGATGTGGGTACCTCTTATTTGATTATGGAGTCACAAGGAAATCATTTTCTGGAGAAGGGGCAGCTCTACCCTGCATTGATGAATAGTTCCCCTACGAATACATTTATGCATATAGACTTGCCCAATACCTTGGCCATGTGTAGGATCCCTGCTGCTCTGCTGCAGAAAGTCTGGGGCCCCAAAATGGCGTTGGTGAAGACCGGGGTGTGCAGGGCTCTCCTGGCAGTTTATGGGCTCCTCTATCCTACAGTCCACAACAGTGTGGTTCATGGGGGGCTATGTGTAATTTTAAAAATATTGAATATTTTTGTTCCACATGACAATGTTCTTATCCTTGCTAAAGCCTTATCTCATTTGCCTTGCTGGTTTTGACCTTTTGCTTGTATTTTGGCTCCTGAATCTCTGCTGCATTCCACCGACCTTTTGCCTGACTTGACTACACCTCTGCCTGATCCTTTCTTGTACCGCATTCACCAGAATACCTTGGCCGTTTGTAGGATCACTGCCCACTCTGCTGCAGAAAGTCCAGAGCCCCAAAAGGGCATCGGTGAACACCGAGGTCAGCAGGGCTCTCCTGCTACACCTAAAAGCTACTCCTGGCAGTTTATGTGGGTACGGAACTCTCATTTGATTATGAGTCACAAGGAAATAATTTTCCGGAGAGGGGGCAGATCTACCCTGGATTGATGAGTAGTTCCCCTACGAATACATTTATGCATATGGACTTACCCAATACCATGTCCATTTGTAGGATCCCTGCTGCTCCACCGCAGAAAGTCCAGGGCCCCAAAAAGGAGATGAAACCTATTGTTAAGGTTTTGCCAGCCAACCCCCAACCCCCAAAAAAAGAGGTGAGGCTGGGGGACAACAATCAGCTACTTGAACTCTGGTAAATAGCGTTCCCTCTCTGTGCGGCTCTCTGTCCTTTATATATATTGTGACATGCTGAATGCCTGTACACGCAATTTTGGGGGAATTAGCAATGGTAGGCAGGTAGGCAGGCAGGCAGGCAGGCAGGCATGCAGAGGATCTGGAGCATAGAGACAGGGACACCAAGTCTTCAGGCAAAACTCAGGTTTATTTAGGGCCAGTTCTTCCCAACAAAAACATAAAGACATAAGTTCATAAACAGTTCAGGGTTATGATATGTCCCTTCTTCATGGTTCTCACCTTCCAGGGTTAGTTCCACACTCTGGAACACTCAGGCATCACATTAAGCCTTGCTGAGCCCTCTCCGCACTCATCCGTTTGGTCATAACTCTCTCTGCTCCCTGCAGTGGCAGGTGGCACCCCCAGCTCCTCTGGGAGTTCCTAACACAGGCAGCCCTCCTGCTTTGTGCCCTGCTCTGAGAGTGACCTTAACTCAGTCAAGGTTCAATTCCCCCCCGTGTAAATCACACAGCCCTCTTTATTGGCTGCTCACCTACAGCGTAATGAGGCAGCTCCCTACAGCTGGCCAAATCAAAACCTTAAAGGGAGATTTCCTCCAACACAGCATAACCTGCTGTAAAACCAGGCATTTTACCTGGTGCCATTTGTATCCCACCTTAAATACTGGTGGAAATACACCAAATAATGACCTTTTCCATTGCATCTCTCACAATATATATAAGGCCATACAAACCCACCCCCTCTATATACCCCTCCACTAAAAAAGGGTGCCAAAATCCAGTGGTTGTAACCACAGTAACAAGTGTAAACAAAATAGAAGTGTGTAGAGAACAGATCAGTGTCAGACCAAATAAAATAAAACACGCACCAAAGGAAGTATCACCACGTCACATAAAGGGGCAAAATGTTGCAAAGACAGAAGGAGTGAAATATGAGCCATAGTAAGAATAGCTGGCAGAGGCAAGAGTAACAAATCATGAATGGCGCTGACTCGTGCTGAACAGATAAGGGAACAAAGTGACATGACAGGAAAAAACAAGGGCATAACAGAAACCCATAGATATATTGCAAAGTAACTACCTGGGTGATCATAGCAGGACAGAGCACATTAGATCTGAGGCCAGTCACAGCAGTAGGTAGAGAGCGTCATCATGTGGAGCCTACTGAGTTATCGTTGCCATAACAACAGCAAAAAGAAAAAAGCAGCTAAAGAAGCCAGCGGTTCCCACAATTTACACATACAGTGTATAATAAAGGAATCCCACAAAAATCCAATAGCACAAGTAAGCAAATTGGGCGGGAGAGAAAAGGCCAGCTCCGTAGCGCTAAAAGTAAGCGTCCAAGCTAAAAAATAATAGAACTAAAATGCCAAACTAATAGATCAAAAGGAGGGCAAAACAAGACAAAAGGGGCAGCAACTGCATTGGTAACAAGCGCGGTCCCGGTATGGAAAGCATAAATATGGGGTGATTGTGCACCACTACGGATGCTGTACAACTACCAGTTAATCACCTTAGGCACCTGTTGTAGCATTATGATTATTAAAGGCACCACTGGGGGCGCCCATTAAGACACTGTGGGGTATTGTTGGTACCACTGCGGGCACACATTACATTGTTGATGGTACCACTGCAGGCACACGCCACTGGGGGCATCCACTACACTTCTGTGGGCACTCATTCCACCACTGCAGGTGTCGTACTTGCCACTTCGGGCTTTAGTTACATCCATGAGACTACACCTTAGCGGGTGTCTAGCGTGCTAATGTCATCTGGACGGATAATTTCCTGTACGAGTTCACGTGCCACAGAAGGTGCTGAATGCATATTCTGTTTGAGTCCCTGCACCACAGTAGAGGCTGGCTGCAGTGACTGAGGGTGCCAATAGCTACCCTACAAGTGCTGTTAAACCCACCACAGGTGTCAGTTTGCACCTCTAAAATACTGGAGGCAATATGCAGTACAAAGGGTGCCAATCAGGACCAAATAGATTTATAAATTATCATTCTGTAATTTTTTTATATTTATTTTTATATTCTTTTAATTTCTATTTCCAATGTTCAAGCCTTCCACCACAGTCTGTCTGCCAGAAAAAAGTAATAATAATAGAAAATTTTGAAAAAAGGAAAAAATAAAGCAATACCAAATAAAAAAAGCATTACTTGGTGTCATCTGTTCAAGGGGATACAGCTCCATTAGACTTAAGGTAGTGTGCATAATCTGTTCCAAAGCTAGATGATCAGACCACAGGTACGTCACTATTCAGAGGCTGCAACAAAAAATATATTTAGGTATAACTAAAGAACCAATGCTGTGGTTAAAAGTGAAAACATGTGTAGAAATAAATACATGATGTGGGGGAAACTGGACACAAAAAGGGCGTGAAAACAATGAGTAGGAATACTGACAGACAAAGTTAAAACAACAGAGAAAGAGACTTAACAGTATGAGGACCGGAAGATATGATAGATGCCATATCAGCAAGTCATTGTCATAGCAACATAAACAGAGGAGAGGCCGTTTTGTAAGTATTAGGTACACAGGACAGGATACACAATCAATATTTCGGAATAAAAGGAGATAGAGAAAATATAATAAATGTAACAAATGAATGGATGCAGAAAACATTGAAACAAAATCTAACAAGGTTATACTAGTTACATAGTTACATAGTTACATAGTTACATAGGGTTGAAAAAAGACCATTGTCCATCAAGTTCAACCCATCCGAGCAAACCCAGCACACAACCCACACTAACCAATCTATACACTCACATACATAAACCATAAACACAACCAGTAATACTAACTGTAGATATTAGTATCACAATAGCCTTGGATATTCTGCTTGTTATAAAACTCATCCAGGCCCCTCTTAAAGGCATTAACAGAGTCTGCCATTACCACATCACTAGGAAGGGCATTCCACAGCCTCACTGCCCTCACCGTGAAAAACCACCTACGCTGCTTCAAATGGAAGCTCTGTTCCTCTAATCTATAGGGGTGACCTCTGGTGCGCTGATTGTTTTTATGGGAAAAAAGAACATCCCCCATCTGCCTATAATCCCCTCTAATGTACTTGTACAGAGTAATCATGTCCCCTCGCAAGCGCCTCTTTTCCAGAGAAAACAACCCCAACCTCGACAGTCTAACCTCATAGCTTAAATCTTCCATCCCCTTTACCAGTTTAGTTGCACATCTCTGCACTCTCTCCAGCTCATTAATATCCTTCTTAAGGACTGGAGCCCAAAACTGCACTGCATACTCAAGGTGAGGCCTTACCAGGGACCTATAAAGAGGCAAAAATATGTTCTCATCCCTTGAGTCAATGCCCTTTTTTATACAAGACAGCACTTTATTTGCTGTAGTAGCCACAGAATGACACTGCCTGGAATTAGACAACTTGTGATCTACAAAAACCCCTAGATCCTTCTCCATTAAGGATGCCCCCAACACACTACCATTCAGTAGATAGTTCGCGTTTATATTATTTCTACCAAAGTGCATAACTTTGCACTTGTCAACATTAAACCTCATTTTCCAGTTTGCTGCCCAGTTTTCCAATTTTGTCAAATCGCTCTGCAAAGCGGCAGCATCCTGCATGGAACTTATAGTTTTGCACAATTTAGTGTCATCAGCAAAAATAGAAACAGTACTCTCTATGCCCACCTCCAGGTCATTAATAAACAAGTTAAAAAGCAAAGGACCAAGGACTGACCCCTGCGGTACTCCACTAACCACACTGGCCCAATTAGAAAATGTTCCATTTACCACCACTCTTTGTACTCTATCCTTCAGCCAGTTCTCTATCCAATTACAAATATTATGTTCTAGCCCAATATTCCTCAATTTGATCATTAACCTTCTGTGAGGTACTGTATCAAACGCTTTAGCAAAATCTAAGTAGATGACATCAACTGCCATTCTAGCATCAAGGTTCCTGCTCACCTCCTCATAAAAGGCAACTAAATTAGTCTGGCAAGATCTGTTACGCATAAAACCATGCTGGCACAAACTAATAGTATTGTGAACTGCAATGTATTCAACTATCCTATCCCTTATTACTAGATCGATGTAGTGACCTGAGTGACCGCAAAAGAAGCATAAGTAAAGTAAATTCCAATACTAAGGGTACTAAGGACCACAGGGGTTGACAGTATCAAGTCAATAAATCCATCATATGAAGATTGATAGAGGGAGCATTTCATTAAGTCCACGTGGGTTGACAGTATCCAGTCTGTAGATCCATCGGGATTCCAATTTTACCAAGTCCAGATCCCTATTGCCACCCCTCCTTGGAATGTGGTCAATCAACATGTGTCTGAATTGGGGTAAGGAATGTTTAGCGGTCAAAAAATGCTTAGCAATGGGTTGATCAGCTTTACCAGATGGCACAGTGGTGATTGTTCATCCTATCTCGATAAGCTGTGACTGCCTTTCCCACATAAGCAAGGCCACACGGACACCATGCCATATAAACCACACAGTCACTTGTGCACATTAGTCTGTCGAATTTTAAAGGCTTGGCCCGTGTGAGGATGTCTGAAGGAGTTACCTTGAACCATTCCACTGCATGTTTGACAGCCAGTGCACTTATAACACCCCGGTTTGTGCAGAAGACCCAGCCAAGTAGTAGGCGTTGGTTGCGGTTTCAAATGCTTGGTCATTAGCATGTCCCCCAAGTTTCTCGCCCTTCTGTAGCCCATCATAGGTTTCCGAGCACCCAGAAAAGGTAATGTAGTGTCCGAAGTGATAATGTCTCATCTGTTACAAAGGGCACGCTATAAGTCACTGCTCTCGACAGAAGAAATATTGGAAAAAATTAAAGGAAGCTGTTTGCTTGTAGATGCGGTTTTAGGCAGCAGAAGGTCATCATGGGAGAATTTCAATGCTTTAGTCTTCTGTTCAAGAATCAACCGCTCGGCCATCAAGTCCACCTGGGCAACAGCATTTGCATGGTCTGAGTTGTTCCTAATGACCCAGAGAAATTGAGAGTACACGACCCCCCCTTGAGGTTGAATTGTTTTTTCCTGTCATGTCACTTTGTTCCCTTATCTGTTCAGTGCGAATCAGTGCTGTTCATGATTTGTTACTGTTGCCTGGCCAGCTTTTCTTACTATGTCTCATATTACACTCCTTCTGTCTTTGCAACATTTTGCCCCTTTGTGTTACGTGGTGATACTGCCTTTGGTGCGTGTTTTATTTTATTTGGTCTGACACTGATCTGTTCTCTACACACTTCTATTTTGTTTACACTTGTTACTGTGGTTACAACCACTGGATTTTGGTGCCCTTTTTTAGTGGAGGGGTATATAGAGGGGGGTGGGTTTGTATGGTCTTTTGGTTTGTCCCTGAAGAAGAGTACAGTCAGTACTCAAAACGTTGGATTTTTTTCAATAATTTTTTTTTACTTTATTATTAAGTCCTTGTGTGTGCGGCTCTCTGTCCTTATATGTCCTTATTTTGGCCAGCACCCAAGGCATTTAAACCTCTATAGGGTGTGCTCCACTCTTCCTTGTATATATATATATATATATATATATATATATATATATATATATATATATATATATATATATATATATATATATATATATATATATATATATATATATATATATATATATATATATATATATATTGTTGTTGTTGTCCCCCAGCCTCATCTCTTCTTTTGGGGGGGACGGCTTGCAAAACCTTTTTTTTTGTAAGTCTTTATTTTCATTTTCAGTTTTTACGGGTAGGGATACAGAAAGGAAAAAAAGGGGGGGGGGAAGGAGGGGGGGGAACACAGAAATAGGAGGTATAACTTGGTACAAAAACATGGCAGTTTTCCCATTATTGTGTTATACATCTCGTATTAAAATACATTCATTTCAAATCTTCCAGGTTAATAGACATGGATATGAACATAACTCTTGTTATGGGAGACTGCTCGGGTAGTGGGGGAGGGAAGCAGGTAAGCTCAATTAGATTTTGCTCTCTTATCACTTGTTAACCTTTACTGTTGGTGCCTGTTATGGGATATATACTTATGCAATATACATGTTTCTTAATCTTGTTATTTCCTATCATGCTGACTGATATGGCCAATCTAGCCATACTTTCTCATAGTTTTTCATTCTCCCATATTTTATAGCTGTTAATTCTTCCATTGTTTTTGTGTTTTCTATTTCCTCTATCCATTGGATTTTGTGTGGGGTTTCTGACTTTCTCCAATTCTTGGGTATTATTATTCTAGCTGCTTGTAATAGGTGTACTATCAATTTATCATTAATTATTTTTTTTCCTGTTATATCCAGACTAAGTAACATTGTTTCTATACAGTTTGTGTACTCCCCCGGTCTTAAGTTGTTTATTGTGTTGTATACTTCTCTCCAGAATGGTTTAATTTTTTCACACGTGTACCATATATGGCTATAAGATCCTTCAGCATTATTATATCTCCAACATGTCTGTGATACTTTGTTGAAGATTTTATGCAAGTATTGGGGGGTTCTATACCATCAAATTAAAAGTTTGAAGTTTGCTTCTTGTACTCTGTTTGATCTTGCGCCTCTATGCGCTAATAGTGTTATTTGCTTCCAAGTATCTGTACATATGGTTATTTTGAGTTCTTGTTCCCATTGTTTCATAAAAAGTGTTTTTTCTTCCTGTTTTTCTTCTACCAGTTTTTTATAGAATTTTGCAATGGGGTGGGGTATTTTTTGTTGTTGTAATAATGTTTCCCAGCTAGTAAGTGGTCTGGTCAACGTTCTAGTCCTATTGATCTCAGATAGGTAGAAATCTGCATATGGTTCCATTGGTTTCTGGGGTGTTGGCCCCACCTTTTTTGTATTGTGTTTAAGGAGATTATTTTGTCATTCTCTATGAAGTGACGAAGTTTAGTGGGATTATTCTGTATTGTTGCCCATCTATCTATTTGTCCTTTCTCACAGCTAGGTGGAAAGTTTGGGTTGTTCATTAATTCTAATTCTGGTGATGGGTATGGTGAAAACTCTGGGTCTTGTTGTAAATAGTTCCAGACTGATAATGTTGTTCCTATGGTAGGGTGTTCTTTAATCTGCTGTGATAGTTCTGAAAATTTCAAGTGCATTATATTACATAAATTGTATTTTGTTTCATATTGTTCTATTTCTTTCCAGAGTTTAAAAATTGGCTCCCTTTTCCATAACCATATTCTATGTAAATGGTTTGCTATGTAATACTTTTCTGGGCATGGGAAAGCCAGCCCTCCATCTGCTTTCTGTGCAATCAACTGGTCATATTTGATTCTTGGCTGTTTTTTTGCCCATACAAAATTTGTAAATAATGATTTTATCCTAGTAAAAAATTTCCGTGGTATTTTAATTGGGATCATTTGATAAAGGTATAACAATTTGGGCATAACCGACATTTTTAATACATTGGCCCTGCCAAACCACGATATTGATTTGCCTTGCCATTGATTAAGCATTGATTCGATTTCTTTAGTAAGGGGTACATAATTATACTCGTATAGTTTATCTGGGTGTGATGGCCAATAGTATTGGGGATAATGGGCACCACTGTCTGGTTCCATTTGAAATCTCAAATGCTGGTGAAAGGATGCCGTTTACTTTTATTCGTGCATAAGGTGCGTGATATAATGCCATGATACGCGCTATCAGTGCTGGACCAAATCCAAAGCTTTGTTATGTGGTTTTTAAAAACATACAATCAACCCTATCGAACGCCTTTTCGGCGTCTGTTGTTAACAGTAGTAATGGTATTTTTTTCTTTATAGCTAATGTTGTTAGGTTGATTATTTTTGTAGTATTATCCTTGCCCTCTCTGCCTTTAACAAATCCTGTTTGCTCGGGATGGATTACTATGGGGGTAATAGTTTGTAATCTGTTAGCTATCATTTTGGCAAATAATTTCTGGTCAAGATTTATTAATGAAATAGGTCTATAACTTCCACATACTGCTGGGTCTTTGTTGGGTTTGTGTATCACCATTATTTGTGCTTTTTGGGCCTGTTTGTGGAAGTTTTTTTTCTCTGATATTGAATTAAAATGTTCTAATAGGATAGGGGTTAATTGTTGTTGAAACTCTTTATAAAAACCTGCGCTGTAGCCATCTGGGCCTGGGCTCTTATTGGGTGGTAGGTCCTTAATTACTTTTGTTAGCTCCCCCACCAAGAATGGGGCTTCTAGTTGTAATTGTATATGATTGGGTACTCTCGGAAGATTTAACTTTTTAAGATATTGTTCTATTTTTACTATTTTGTTTGGGTCTTGGGCTCCGGAGTTTAAATTGTATAAGGATTGGTAGTATTCTTTAAAGCAATTTGCTATATCCGGATATGTATGATGGAGTTTTTGCTTGGAGTCTTTAATTTGTGTAATGAAGGTTTTACTTTTCTGTGTTTTTATTAATTTAGATAGGATTTTGGATGGTTTATTTGCAAATTCATAATATTCTCTCTTACATTTCAGATAAGCTTGTTTTGTGAAAGTATCCAATAATTGTTTTAAGTAGATTCTTTTGGTTTCTAGCTCCATATATACCTGTTTAGCTAATGTTTCTTTATGTTTACTTTCAAGATGATGAATTTCTTGAAGTACCGTTTGTATTTTGGTCGTGTGTTCTTATTTTATTTTTGAGCTAAGTGCTATTAAATTGCCTCTTGTAACTACTTTCAGTGTTTCCCATAATGTGGAAGGGTCTGTATTTGGTAAATTATTTAGGAAAATAGTTTCTGCCATAGTGGCAGCAATTCCTTCCCTTGTTTGTTTCTGTAGTAACAACCTTTCATTAAATTTCCATATGAATGACGCTTTCATGGAGTTGGGGATCTCAATGTTAGCTATATATGGTGCATGGTCTGATTGAAACATCGGACCTATCTGAATTTTTTTCATAATATGCAGCCATTTTTGATTGATAAGCAGATAGTCGATTCTGGAGTAGCTATTGTGTGGGTTGGAGAAGAAAGTATAATCCTTTTCTTTAGGATTATGTGTTCTCCATACATCTATCAATTTTAATTGGTTCAGGTAATTTTTAATTTTCTTTAATGATTTATAAGTAATGGCTGATTTTTGTGAGGAGCTGTCTATTATTGGGTTTAATGCCACATTGAGATCCCCCCCTACCAATGTTATACCTTCTGCAAATTCTGACAAAGTATTTTCAAAATTCTTAATAAATTTAGTTTGGTCCTTGTTTTGTACATCTATAGAGCATAAAGTAAATACAACATTGTAAATATTTGCTTTTACCATAATAAAATGTCCATTGTCCTCTGCTTTATGGTCTATTAATGAGAAGGGTACTTCCTTATGAATTAAGATTGCTGTGCCTTTTACTTTCTTGTCTGGGTTAGTGCTAGAGAAAGTTTTTTCATACCATTTACTCTTTAGAACCTTTGAGTGCGATGTTGTGATATGAGTTTCTTGTAAAAATACAATTTTGGCACCATTTTTTTGACAATTACTAAGTATTTGCACCCGCTTTTTTGGGCTGTTTATACCATTCACGTTTTGTGACCACAAAGTTAGTTGTAAGTTTTCTTTCATGTTATTTCCTGGTTTCCTGTGTCTGTTGCCTATAAAAGTCCTGCTTCCAGTGGTTAGGTTTAGGTAAGGAATGGGTTGCGGCATAACCAGGGTATAATAAACTGGGGTAAAACATTAACAGTCCTGAATCTTCAGGGGGTAATTAGTGGGTATAATCCGCTTTTGCCTTTTGGCTACTTGCGGTTAACCTCTTGTGGGGGAGTGAGCTTTGCGGAAAGGTTTTTCCTTTCGCGTCTCACCGACCTTGTGTAACATTCATTTACGAGAGTATGTGGGTGAACATCAGTATATTTTAGCAACTCGTATTTTATGTGCATACTTTGTTATACTCACAGATCCGACCAGTTCTTATTAGGGGTTCTTTTTTTTGCTGACGAATCTTTGGTTATCCTGCTGCGCGGCGTTTTGGGGGTACGTTGTACCAATGGTACTTCCTGCCATAGGTTGTCCGCTTCTAGACTTGGTTCTCGGTAGTTGTTTTCCTCGTCGTTCCATCCTGGTATGTGTGTATCCTCCAGTTGTAGTTTTTGCATAAAATCTTTTATGTCCGATGGGTATCTCAGCGTGGTTTGTGTTCCGTCTTTATTTGCTGTTAAGCTGAATGGGAAGCCCCAGCGGAACTGAATTCCTTTAGCTCTTAGTTGTTCTGTTAGTGGTTTGAGCTGTTTCCTCTTAATCAAAGTGGACAGCGAAATATCCTGGAGTAAGATGATATTGCTTTCCTCAAAGGTGATCTTTTTCATCGTTCTGGCTTTAGACAGTATATCTTCTTTGAGAGGAAAACTGTTTATACAGCATAAAATGTCTCTTGGAACCTCCGGCGGTGCGTTCCACGGTTTAAACACTCTATGGGCTCTATCTATTGCAATTGGAGTATTAGCATCTCTTTCCAATATGTTATTAAAGATTTGTAGTAATGTCGGTAGTATGTCATCTTTTACTGTGGTTTCCGGAATCCCCCTTACTCTTATGTTGTTTCTGCGACTTCTATTCTGTAAGTCCTCAATCTGTCTGTGCATCTCTTCTATTTCTCTTGTTTGTTTATCTATTATTATGTTGTATTGTCTTTGGTTACTCACGATTTTTGTTTGGTTTCTTTCTAGTGAGTCTGTTCGTGTCCCCATGCTCTCGAGTTCTTGTTTGATACCTTGGAGTTCGCTACGTATCTCGTTAAGGAGTGGAACATTTCTTTTATTTCCATTTTTGAGGGTAGCCGTCTCAGGTAGGTTTGCACATCTACCGTGCTGTCTGCATCGCTATCCACCTCTGAAGATTCTGGCGCTTGGGACTCCGCCGCTTCATGCGGTTCGGACCTAGTCGCCGCCATTTTTGGCTGTTGTGGATCACGATTTTTCTTATAAAACAGGGACGGGATGTCTTTGTTTTGTCCCGTTTGTTTCGGTGTCTTGCTACCTTCTTTATTAGATCGATTAGTTTGCGATTTCCCCATGGTATCTACTTATTTGTTGGTCGGTGGACTTTGAGATGTGCGGAGCTCCAGACTATGCGACCATTCCCTTCCGGTGCTGGCCACGCCCCCGGCTTGCAAAACCTTAACAATAGGTTTCGGCTCCCTCATTAGTAACTGAACACTATATATCTGTATATATATATATATATATATATATATAGAAGATAAATGAAGAAGCCGCTCTCACAGGCGTTAGGTGCACAAAAAAGTTGTTGTATTGTATAGGTGAACTGACGTTTCGGCTGACCCTCAGCTTTCTCAAAGTTACAACACACAGTGAAAGAAAGCCATAAATACTGCAACCGGCGGGAAAATACAAACAGAAATGCTGGCTGTGATGTAACACTCTCACGTAATCACATATCAGTCAAAATGAGATACGCCCATAACGAACTCCAAATAAATAAACCAAACCACCTAAATGTTAGCCCATGAATAAAACCAATTCCTACAAATAAAGAATAGAAAATCAAATTGAAAAATAAAAATAAAAAATAGAAAATGAAAACAAAAAATACAGAAATAAAGATACGGAAAACCACCAGGTGAAGGGAAATGAGGGGAATCGCACGGGGCACCAATCAATACTAAAACCACCGCTATGTACACCGAAAGTATATCCTAAGAAAGTAAAACACCATAACTATACCTGTGAAGGAAGGTTAGATGTAGCGAGCAGAAGATCGATCGCGGGGAGTACTGTCTGCGGGGCTGCGTTTCGGGACTGTGGGCGGGCCGTGCAGTGTATGAATCATTAGTGGTAGTCTGTGGGGTATCGGGATAATATTAATGAAGGAATCTCAGGCAATATGTAGCCCCTAGGGATATCTGTACCGGCTTCAGTCAGCCTGCAGCAGAACCATTCCGTCTGGCAAATAGCGCTAGGTAGCCCATTCATATACTGTACTTAGGATGCTCTGATGTCCGATGTCAGGCAGCATATGCATGAGATCGGACTGTCAGATATCGCCCACAGCGGTAGGCAGCCCGTTAGTGGATCATAACTGGTGTCTGGAGTCAGTGCCCAAATAGCACTTCCCCAATGTCATGAACAGGAGGTGGCAGACAGAGACTGGTCTGCACGGGTGGCATTAGTACCCCCCTTTTTTAGGGGGACATAAACCAACCCAGCATTCCCATTGCATCTCGTCCCATAGTAATGGCACTGTTAGACTCATGTTCGTGTCAATAAGTCAATTAAATATCAGTTTTGTTGTGTTTAGATTATAATTAAGCCAAGGTCCTCATTTCATGGTGGCTTAATTAAGATGTTAAGGATTACCTATGCCCAAAAAGGAAAGGGAATGCACTATTGGTGGTTAAATTTACTAGCCACAGTACCCTGGGGAGCCCCTGCTTCGCTTAGTATACTAATAAGTAGGTGAAAGTAAACCAAAACTTCTCACGTAGCAATACCAGTAGCTTTAAATCAAAATGAAATTGGAAAAATACTAAGAAATAATAAATACAAATAAATAAAATGGGAAACCAACCACCCAGGTGTCTAGAGAATAGGAGCGGGACCAAAAGTGAGAAGGGCAAAAAACAGACATAAACTGCTCATAAAGTAAGTGAAGTTGGCAAATAGCCAAGGACAAAAGTTAGGATTAGACGCACATATTCAATGTTTGCATTCAAAGCTAAGAAAACCAATTTAGTGTAAGCCCTGCCAAGAATTACTGGCTAGTCCAGAGTCATCCTAATGTAACACTGTTGCTAGCGAGAATACAAGGCCTATAACTTGTTACATATTACATGGAAAATAAGAACCAATACATTGTATTAAAATCAGAGAGTCTCTGCATTCCCTACAAAATGTCCAGGGGAAGTGTTTATATTGCAAGAGATCCATAGAACGTAGGGTTGGTACTTAAACATGTCATGTCATATAATGGTAAATCCTTTAACAGTCTATGGAAGATAAAATGGTGAATACGAAATAAGCTCATTCAGACCACACGGATTCAGAGTATTGAGTTTGTGGATCCAGCAGAGTTCAGCTTGTAGTAGTAATTTCTCCCGGTCACCTCCCCGGCTAGGTGATAGAATAAAGTCAATTATCATGCTACGCATACTTGCCAGTGAGTGGTGATGTGTTAAAAAATGTAAGGAAACTGGAGTGTCAGCTTTCCCAGTATCCAGTGCAGACCGGATTGCCGATCTGTGATTGGCCATTCTGTCCCAGAACGTCGTAATGGTTTTGCCAATGTAATAAAGACCGCAAGGGCATTTGAGGAAATATATTACATACTTGGACGTACAGGTCACACGGTGTTTGATAGGAATAGGCTTGCCCGGTGTGATTGAACACAGAACCAGTCATTAAGTTACCGCACGTCGTGCAGGACGGACATTTGAAGCATCCAGGCTTTGTGTTGTTAAGCCATGTGGTAGGTGTATCTCGTTGGTAGCAGTGAGCAGGGTCTGTTTTCATAAGTAGATTCCTTAGGCATTCGCCCTCTCCTATAAGCAATGCGGGGGGGAGTTCTAAGCACCGGAATTAGTGTTTTGTCCCTGGCCATCATGGACCAGTGGTTCTGGATAGCATCAATCACAGGTTTTTTGTCACGACTATATGTAGTCAGGAAGGTCAGTCTCTCCAAACCGATGTCAGGAATGCCTTTCTGTCTCTTTCTGATGAAAGTTGAGTGCTTTCTCCTTGCAGGTGATCAAGTCTTGGGGTTTATAGCCTCTCTCCAAAAATCTCATGACTAGGTCATCAAGTTGTTCCTCAAGTTACATAGTTACATAGGGTTGAAAAAAGACCAGTGTCCATCAAGTTCAACCCATCCAAGTAAACCCAGCACACCTAACCCACACCTACCAATCTATACACTCACATACATACACTATATATACAACCACTAGTACTAACTGTAGATATTAGTATCACAATAGCCTTGGATATTCTGATTGATCAAGAACTCATCCAGGCCCCTCTTAAAGGCATTAACAGAATCTGCCATTACCACATCACTAGGAAGGGCATTCCATAACCTCACTGCCCTCACCGTGAAAAACCACCTACGCTGCTTCAAATGGAAGCTCCTTTCCTCTAATCTAAAGGGGTGACCTCTGGTGCGCTGATTGTTTTTATGGGAAAAAAGAACACCCCCCAACTGCCTATAATCCCCTCTAATGTACTTGTACAGAGTAATCATGTCCCCTCGCAAGCGCCTCTTTTCCAGAGAAAACAACCCCAACCTTGACAGTCTCACCTCATAGTTAAAATCTTCCATCCCCTTAACCAGTTTAGTTGCACATCTCTGCACTCTCTCCAGCTCATTAATATCCTTCTTAAGGACTGGAGCCCAAAACTGCACTGCATACTCAAGGTGAGGCCTTACCAGGGACCTATAAAGGGGCAAAATTATGTTCTCATCCCTTGAGTCAATGCCCTTTTTTATACAAGACAGCACTTTTTTTTGCTTTAGTAGCCACAGAATGACACTGCCTGGCATTAGACAACTTGTTATCAACAAAAACCCCTAGATCCTTCTCCATTAAGGAAACCCCCAACACACTACCATTCAGTAGATAGTTTGCGTTTATATTATTTCTACCAAAGTGCATAACTTTGCAGTTATCAACATTGAACCTAATTTTCCAGTTTGCTGCCCAGTTATCTAATTTTGTCAAATCGCTCTGCAAAGCAGCAGCATCCTGCATGGAACTTATAGTTTTGCACAATTTAGTGTCATCAGCAAAAATAGAAACAGTACTGTCTATGCCCACCTCCAGGTCATTAATAAACAAGTTAAAAAGCAAAGGCCCAAGGACTGACCCCTGCGGTACTCCACTAACCACACTGGTCCAATTAGAAAATGTTCCATTTACAACCACTCTTTGTAATCTATCCTTCAGCCAGTTCTCTATCCAATTACAAATATTATGTTCTAGGCCAATATTCCTTAATTTGATCATTAACCTTCTGTGAGGTGCTGTATCAAACGCTTTAGCAAAGTCCAAGTAGATGACATCAACTGCCATTCCAGCATCGAGGTTCCTGCTCACCTCCTCATAAAAGGTGACTAAATTAGTCTGGCAAGATCTGTTACGCATAAAACCATGCTGGCACAAACTAATAGTATTGTGAACTGCAATGTATTCAAGTACCCTATCCCTTATTACCCCTTCCAAAAGTTTTCCTACTACTGATGTCAGACTAACAGGCCTATAGTTTTCAGGCTGAGAACGGGATCCCTTTTTAAATAACGGCACCAAGTTGAGTTGGATGAGAGTTGTTCCTAACCATGCGTAACATCTGTGAGTAATGAATACTTTTGAGGAGGTGTGGTGGGTGGAAAGAGGAGTGATGTAAAAGAGTATTCCTGTCGGTTGGTTTTCTGTAGGTGGTCGTGTGAATGCCTGCTTGGGTTAAGGTGATGGTAAGATCAAGGAATGAGATTTGGTGTGTGTCTATTGATGCAGTGAAGCGTATTGGAGAAGGCAAGGAGTTAAGCTCATTAACCATTGCTGTAAACTGGTCAGGGGTGCCAGTCCATAAGATGAACAAATCATCAATATAGCGATATAATTTGAAAATGTGAGTGCCAAAATTGGGTAGGATATGCGTCTGTTCGTAGTTAGACATGTATAGATTTGCGAAGGATGGAGCCACATTGGAACCCATACTGGTTCCACTCGTTTGGAGAAAATATGATCTCTCAAATTTGAAATAGTTAGTGGTAAGGCAAAATTGTAGTAGCTGGATAAGAAAGTCTTTGGGTGGTCTGTTGGTAGCAGCAGGGTGTTTGAGCAAAGTAACATAGTAACATAGTAAGTTGGGTTGAATAAAGACATACGTCCATCACGTTCAACCATAATGCCTATATATAACCTGCCTAACTACAAGTTGATCCAGAGGAAGGCAAAAAACCCCATCTGAAGTGTCTCTGACCACTTCAAGGCCTTGATTGGTGGGGATCACTGTGTATAAGGAGGACACATCCATCGTAGCTAGACATGTGTTAGACGGCAAAGGTTGTAGGTGAAGCAGTTTGTTGAGAAAATCACCAGAATCTTTAATATAGGTGGCCATGTCTTGTACTACTGGTTGTAGGTAATGATCATCGAACGTCGCAATCGGCTGTAGAATTGATCCGTGAGCACTCACGATCGGACGGCCTGGAGGATTTGAGCTGTCCTTGTGGATCTTGGGTAAGGTGTAAAGAATTGGGCAAATGGGGTGGTCCTGCGTGAGGAATTTCAACGTATTTTGTGTTAACAGTCCCATAGAAAAACTCATTTGTAGAAAAGCATTGATTTTCTGTTTGAACTTAGCTGTCGGATCACACGCCAGTTGTTGATAGGTGTTTTTATCATCAAGTTGCCGTAGAATTTCAGACTGATAGTCAGTGTAATTCTGCTGGTCTAATTACAATTTCTGGATTCTTAGCAAGTCTATGTATCGCCTCTCTCTCATTTCTTGGAAGGTTGGAGAAATTTGCACGTTGAAAGGGAATTTTTCTAGTTTCATCTACCATCAGACGGGTAAAAGCCTCTATAGATTTAGGAGTATTGGTAGGCTCAAAGGTATTTGGTGCCTTGAAATCACATTGATGTTGTGGAGGGAGTCTAAAATGTTCCTTGAGCTTGAGGGTCCATTGAAACCTATGTATGTCAATCAGTATATCAAGAGGTTGTGTATTAAGT
Source organism: Xenopus tropicalis (assembly GCF_000004195.4). NCBI lineage: Eukaryota > Metazoa > Chordata > Amphibia > Anura > Pipidae > Xenopus > Xenopus tropicalis. The sequence continues at coordinate 77,060,384 of NC_030683.2, forward strand.
GAAGGTACAAATGACAGGCCCTTTGTGAGCAGCCTCATCTCTGGATCAGATAGCGACGTGCGGTAACTTAATGACTGGTTCTGTGTTCAATCACCCTCATACGGGCAAGCCTATTCCTATCAAGCACTGTGTGACCTGTACGTCCAAGTATGTAATATATTTCCTCAAATGCCCTTGCGGTCTTTATTACATTGGCAAAACCGTTACGACGTTCCGGGACAGAATGGCCAATCACAGATCGGCAATCCGGTCTGCACTGGATACTGGGAAAGCTGACACTCCAATTACACTGGCAAGTATGCGTAGCATGATAATTGACTTTTTTCCATCACCTAGCCGGGGAGGTGACCGGGAGAAATTACTACTACTAGCTGAACTCCGCTGGATCCACAAACTCAATACTCTGAATCCGTGTGGTCTGAACGAGCTTATTTCATATTCACCATTTTATCTTCCATAGACTGTTAAAGGATTTACCATTATATGACATGACATGTTTAAGTACCAACCCTACGTTCTATGGATCTCTTGCAATATAAACACTTCCCCTGGACATTTTGTAGGGAATGCAGGGACTCTCTGATTTTAATACAATGTATTGGTTCTTATTTTCCATGTAATATGTAACAAGTTATAGGCCTTGTATTCTCGCTAGCAACAGTGTTACATTAGGATGACTGGACTAGCCAGTAATTCTTGGCAGGGCTTACACTAAATTGGTTTTCTTAGATTTGAATGCAAACATTGAATATGTGCGACTAATCCTAACTTTTGTCCTTGGCTATTTGCCAACTTCACTTACTTTATGAGCAGTTTATGTCTGTTTTTTGCCCTTCTCACTTTTGGTCCCGCTCCTATTCTCTAGACTCCTGGGTGGTTGGTTTCCCATTTTATTTATTTGTATTTATTATTTCTTAGTATTTTTCCAATTTAATTTTGATTTAAAGCTACTGGTATTGCTATGTTAAAAGTTTTGGTTTACTTTCACCTACTTATTAGTATACTAAGCGAAGCAGGGGCTCCCCAGGGTACTGCGGCTAGTAAATCTAACCACCAATAGTGCGTTCCCTTTCCTTTTTGGGTGTAGGTAGTCCGTAACATCTTAATTAAGCCACCATGAAATGAGGACCTTGGCTTAATTATAATCTAAACAACAAAACTGATATTGAATTGACTGATTGACACGAACACGAGTCTAACAGTGCCATTACTACAGGACGAGATGCAATGGGAATGCCGGGTTGGTTTATGTCCCCCTAAAAAAAGGGGGGGTACTAATGCCACCCGTGTGGACCAGTCTCTGTCTGCAGCCTCCGGGCTCTGGGTATCGTGTACTAATACTATGTATGCGGACTAGTCTCTGTCTGACACCTCCTGTTCATGACATTGGGGAAGTGCTATTTGGGCACTGACTCCAGACACCAGTTATGATCCACTAACGGGCTGCCTACCGCTGTGGGCGATATCTGACAGTCCGATCTCATGCATATGCTGCCTGACATCGGACATCAGAGCATCCTAAGTATATGAATGGGCTACCTAGCGCTATTTGCCAGACGGAATGGTTCTGCTGCAGGCTGACTGAAGCCGGTACGGATATTCCTAGGGGCTACATATTGTCCGAGGCTCCTTCATTAATATTATCCCGATACCCCACAGACTACCGCTAATGATTCACACACTGCGTGGCCCGCCCACAGTCCCGAAACGCAGCCCCACAGACAGTACTCCCCGCGATCGATCTTCTGCTCGCTACATCTAACCTTCCTTCACAGGTAGAGTTATGGTGTTTTACTTTCTTAGGATATACTTTCGGTGTACATAGCAGTGGTTTTAGTATTGATTGGTGCCCCGTACAATTCCCCTCATTTCCCTACACCTGGTGGTTTTCTGTATTTTTATTTCTGTATTTTTTGTTTTCATTTTCTATTTTTATTTTTCAATTTGATTTTCTATTCTTTATTTGTAGGAATTGGTTTTATTCATGGGCTAACATTTAGGTGGTTTGATTTATTTATTTGGAGTTCGTTATGGGCGTATCTAATTTTGACTGATATGTGATTATATATATATATATATATACAGGGTTGACTTGTTGTGCCAGGCCTTTTTAGTGCATAGATATAAGCATTTCCAGGGCACAGAGGACAGCCTGATGGCTGTGCTAATGAGGGAGCCGCAACCTATTGTTAAGGTTTTGACACCCTGCCCCCAAAGCCAGGGGAGGCTGGGGGACATCAACTAAGCTATGTGAGCCCAAGTTTTCTTAGCGTTCTCTCTCAGAGGCCTTGTTCATATTCACTAGCATTTCCATGGCACAGAGGACAGTCTAAGATGGGCCAGGCACATTTTGTAATGGGGGAGAATAGCAAGCTTAGCAACTGGACCACACAATGGCCCACCTTTATCAAGTTTCTCTGTGATATATTTACAACAGCTATCTGAGAGGGCATGATGGGAAATGTAGTGCAAGTGAGATCCATCTGGCCTGTGTAATTCAGTTGCAACCTATTGTTAAGGTTTTTGACACTCTGCCCCCAAAGCCAGGTTTCTCTGTGATATATTTACACAGCTATCTGAGAGGGCATGTTTTCTTAGCACATCCCTCTGACATACGTAAATATATATACAGGGTTGCCCCACTCTACATCATCTGTGCATTCCCTAAGTTACACAGTCAGTGGTTAAATGTTGCTGAAATTTTTACATGAGTGTTTAAATGTTTATACTTTAATATTTACGGATTTAAATTTGATTAACATGTAATGGTATATATTTGTTGCAATTTTTTTTTTTAATTTTCAACTGTTTAAATAAACAGTTTTACTGTTTTCACTTTAATTTCACTGGAGATATACCAAATAAATTTTATTTTTTAAGTGTTCAACAGGGCTGTGTCCTTCAATTGCCAATGAGGTAGCTACAAGCTATTGTTAATGTTCTGCCTGCGTGCTTCCTTTCCCCGGCTGGTTCAGCCTTATTCCTCCCCACCTCCCCCATTCAGTTAATGTGTAGACAATGGGGACATCTAGTGGTTAATTCTGAGAATGCATCTTTTGGAGAGGTAAATCATTTGTACACACAACTGTATAAGTAAGACACAAGTGTCAGTTTTGCCCCCTGCATGTGTAACCCTTTGTGCAAACAATTGGAACATAATATATACATTCATAAAAAAATATATAAATCATAGCCTTTGTTTAACCCTTTTGGCGCCAAAGACTGTAGTTTATGTATGGCCCATATCCAAAAAATGTTTGGAGATGGGTAATTTGGTGTTTCCCAGATTAATGGAGGATTTATGTTGAGAAATGCGCGACTTAACCATTTGAGTGGTCTCGCCAATATAGATGAGTCCACAAGGACAAGTCAATGCATAGATTACATATTTAGAGATACAAGTATGGTGCCCCCGTAACTGGACTCTATGACCCGAGCCTGGGTGTATAAACTCCTTGCCTCTGATCACACTATGGCATTTTGTGCAGCCTGAACATCGATACATCCCTGGGGTTCTCAAACCCAGGTGTGTATCAGTGTGTCTCTCTAATCTTTGGGCTTTTACCCTCGAAGATGTAACCATATTACCTATCATTTTACCTTTACGGGAAGAGTGGTGGTGATTTAAAATCCATAATTTGGGGATAAGCCCTTTGCAAAATGTGCCAACATGGCTTGCCCGAAATGTCGCTGAATTACTACAGAAATGCAGGCTACATGTAAGATGTTTTTATTATTATGAACTGAATATACCTTTTTGCACTTTTTGAAAAAAACTTTTGAGTGCCGCCTTTTCTTGTTGTTTTTTGTATGTGAAGGAGTAAATGGAATTCTCTTTCTGAGGCAGTGCACCAGCACACTTAGATATATGTGTGTGTTTCATTTCTCTTTGTGCAATCTCTTTGTCTCCTCTCCATCTTCACAGTAGATGTGTGACATGTCACCTTGTGCTTGAAGGCTAGGCCTTTGAAGCCTGTTTCCATTGTAATTCCTTCAGACAACTCCAGATAATTAGGCTGCATACTTGCATACCTAATAACAACTTTATCTGACAATGGTCCCAACTGTATTAGAGCTTTCATGCCAATAAGTTAGAATTGTTGGGGGTTTACTATAAGATCTGAATTTTTAAGTTTTTGCTTGGTAAATGCTTATTCTTATAACAGAAACAAACCAAAAATAGTTGTTTGCATGAATGTATTTAGCTTATAAATGTTCATATATTAGGCTGTGTGTATATTTATGTGTATAGATTTTTAAGTACGCAGGGGGTAGCCCTTAGATGGGCCAGACACTTTTGGTAATTTGAAAAATGGCAAGGTTAGCGTATGGGCCATGCACCCAGAATGCTAAACTCTGAAATGTGCCCCATCAAAAAGTTTCTGGGTAACCCCAGATGTGCCAGGCTTGTTAATGCCAGCATTAATATTGCCAGCATTCATTTGTTACTCACTGAAGTTACTAGCTCCTGTACCTATTGCAGCAGTGAGAGAGAACACGTCAACCCAAAAGACGGTGAACTAATCGAATAGTAGCTGTTTCCCTCCGAAGTCTCCCTCAGGATAGCTGGCGCTCGTCTCATCCCAGTTTTATCCAGTAAAGCGAATGATTAGAGGTCTTGGGGCCGAAACAATCTCAACCTATTCTCAAACTTTAAATGGGAAAGAAGCCCAGCTCACTGGCTTGGAGCTGGGCGTGGAATGCGAGCATGTCTAGTGTGCCACTTTCAGTAAGCAGTACTGGTGCTGGGGGTTGAACCTAATGCAGGGTTAAGGCGTCCAATGCTTAAGCTCATCTGACCCCAGAAAAGGTGTTGGTTGATATAGACAGCAGGACGGTGCCCATGGAAGTCAGAATCCACTAAGGAGTGTGTAACAACTCACCTACAGTTGTGTGTACAAATGATTTGGAACAAGAACTACATTTTTGGTCTGTGTTTATTATTGGAAAAAGCATTTACCAAGCTAAAACTTAGAAAGTTCTGATTTGATAGTAACCCCCCAAACAATTCTAATTTCTTGGCATGAAAGGTCTAATACAGTTGGTACCATTGTCAGATAAGGTATGCAGCCTAATCCCCTAGACTCAGGGAGGGAGATTAATTACCCCCTGGTATCTGCATACTGATCAGCAATAGGTGTGAAAGAATGTTAAGATGTAGCAGAAACTGTAAAACCTGTAACTGTAATCCCTATAAAGAATGAATTTTGATTAATACACAAAAATCTAGCCAGGTATTGTCTCCATGTCTTGATTTCTATTGGTTGCTATACTTCTTGACTGGTATAAATATTGGTGTGCATTTTTTTTTTTTCAATCTTTTCTGAACTTAAGTTGATCTTTGATTATTTTAGCCCCATCGAGTCAGATGAGGAGGACTTCGTAGGCCCTGTGAATGAAAAAGAGGCGGAGATGCAGGGACCTGAGCTTGACCTGTAAGTATAAGTGTCATATGTACATCTAATCTACACCTGTCTACAGAGCAGTATGTGTTTCAATTTTTTTCAATCTGAACTTTTTGTTGATTTTTTTTAATAGAGCCCTGTTGAGTCAGAGGAGAACAATGCAGACCCCTTGACTGATGACAATGATGATGATGATTATGATGATGATGACAAGGAAAATGAAGAGATGGAGACACACAGTCTTGTTGGAGGGCAGGACCAGTAAGTTAACATACACAAATATATTTTAAACGTCACCGGTCACTGCTGTAATAAGTACAGATTTTCAATCATTTCTAAATATATTTTTCTTTGGACTAGGAGCGAGACCGATTCAAATTATGTTCTGCTTAGAAGAAGAATAATGGCTGCAGGGATGTACACAAAACACTCTTTTGAATGTGATATTCTTGCTCAGTTCCAAAAATATCTTCAGCAAGAATTACAAGTGAAAAGATGGTCACAAGAGGAAAGAGTCACACCTGTCTATGTAAACATTTGTTGTTTACCTTTGTTATTTTGCTGTTCCCATTTCCTCATAATGATTTCTTTTCCTATGTCTAATTTTAGGTGGCAAATGTGGCCAGGTTTTTGTATTTCATGGAAAAGCGTCCTTAAACTTTCTGACAGACATACAGAAGACATTGGACTTTTTTACTGCACTGGAGAATTTGGGGAACAGTCATGCCACTATGTTCTCATAAATGTTATTTAAGAGTGGAAGGACACACTCAAAACCCAGCGTTTCTTGGTGTAAAGTCCGTGTGTAAATAGAGTGTTCAGTGTGCTGAAGACCGTAGTCTCGTGCTGCTTCCTGTTGGTGTCAGCTCCCCTTTAGATGAGCCTCAGAAGATGCATGTATTGAATCGTTGGAAGCGCATAAAAATAAAAGTACAAAGCAAAAAAAAAAATATATAGTGCAGATCAATAGAGTAATGAATGATGTTAACACCACACGTGCTTAATGGTATACTGATAAAAACGTGTTGACCCAACTCCGTAGTGAATGGGATATATAGGATGCTCACCAGAACACCATGAACTAGAGCATGTAGGTCCAACCTAACAGGGCAATTGATTGGAGAAGGTCAAATACAGTGTAGCTGTGATAAAATGGCAATGAATAAAAAGTCTCAAATGACTCGTAGCTCAACGCGTTTCGTGTGCTCTCTGCATGCTTCCTCAGGAGCAAATGGATCCAATATACCTATCAGTATCCATATTTATACACAATACATTATTCAAACAATGCGGAACACCGGCGTCAAACCGGAAGTACAATTATGACCATTTCCTATGAGACACGTTGCCATAGTGACGCGTCCCCCTCTACTAAAAGTGCGGCGTGTATAAGTGTACGTCGGCTCCATGCCCTATCAGGAGACCGTCACCATAGGAACGCGTGGTCCTTGCATGAAGTAACCTAAAAGTAACAATGCCTGTAAACTTGTAGGGAGCACAAATAACGGTCAAAAACCTTCATCAGAACATCTAATACTAAACATCTGATTAATGGCAAAATTGAATAGCACATATAAACTATAAAACATGTAATGCCAATAGGCCACATATATGCCGAATAGACTCTGGCTTGCTGTCGTTGTTATGGTAACCTGCCACTATATTATATAAGATGTGGGAAGAGGATTATACAATAATAAACATTAAAACAATTTCTTAATGAAAATATGGAATAAATATATATATAAAAACCTTTTTTTTTTGTCATCTATCCTATATGATATAACCCACCAAAATGGTATTACCTCCTAATAGTATCAAAAGGCCACCAAATCCAAATCAACATTAAGACCCAAAGGCTGCAAGGTGTTGAGCTTAAAAATCCAATAGGTCTCACGTTGTCTGAGCCTAATGAAGCGATCACCACCCCTGATGTTGGCGGGGATCTGTTCTAATCCTATGAAGGTTAAGCCTTTGGGGTCACTGTTATGTTTAATCTTAAAATGTTGGGAGACACCATGGTTTAATTTACCCACTTTAATGTTTCGTATGTGTTCACTAATTCTAGTGCCCACTGATCTAATGGTCCTCCCGACATAAAACATTTTGCATGGACAAATCAATAGGTATATGACATATAGTTACATAGTTACATAGGGTTGAAAAAAGACCAGTGTCCATCAAGTTCAACCCATCCAAGTAAACCCAGCACACCTAACCCACACCTACCAATCTATACACTCACATACATAAACTATAAATACAACCACTAGTACTAACTGTAGATATTAGTATCACAATAGCCTTGGATATTCTGATTGATCAAGAACTCATCCAGGCCCCTCTTAAAGGCATTAACAGAATCTGCCATTACCACATCACTAGGAAGGGCATTCCACAACCTCACTGCCCTCACCATGAAAAACCACCTACACTGCTTCAAATGGAAGCTCCTTTCCTCTAATCTAAAGGGGTGACCTCTGGTGCGTTGATTGTTTTTATGGGAAAAAAGAACATCCCCCATCTGCCTATAATCCCCTCTAATGTACTTGTACAGAGTAATCATGTCCCCTCGCAAGCGCCTCTTTTCCAGAGAAAACAACCCCAACCTCGACAGTCTCACCTCATAGTTTAAATCTTCCATCCCCTTAACCAGTTTAGTTGCACGTCTCTGCACTTTCTCCAGCTCATTAATATCCTTCTTAAGGACTGGAGCCCAAAACTGCACTGCATACTCAAGGTGAGGCCTTACCAGGGACCTATAAAGGGGCAAAATTATGTTCTCATCCCTTGAGTCAATGCCCTTTTTTATACAAGACAGCACTTTATTTGCTTTAGTAGCCACAGAATGACACTGCCTGGCAATAGACAACTTGTTATCAACAAAAACCCCTAGATCCTTCTCCATTAAGGATACCCCCAACACACTACCATTCAGTAGATAGTTTGCGTTTATATTATTTCTACCAAAGTGCATAACTTTGCACTTATCAACATTGAACCTCATTTTCCAGTTTGCTGCCCAGTTATCTAATTTTGTCAAATCGCTCTGCAAAGCGGCAGCATCCTGCATGGAACTTATAGTTTTGCACAATTTAGTGTCATCAGCAAAAATAGAAACAGTACTGTCTATGCCCACCTCCAGGTCATTAATAAACAAGTTAAAAAGCAAAGGCCCAAGGACTGACCCCTGCGGTACTCCACTAACCACACTGGTCCAATTAGAAAATGTTCCATTTACCACCACTCTTTGTACTCTATCCTTCAGCCAGTTCTCTATCCAATTACAAATATTATGTTCTAGGCCAATATTCCTTAATTTGATCATTAACCTTCTGTGAGGTACTGTATCAAACACTTTAGCAAAGTCCAAGTAGATGACATCAACTGCCATTCCAGCATCAAGGTTCCTGCTCACCTCCTCATAAAAGGCAACTAAATTAGTCTGGCAAGATCTGTTACGCATAAAACCATGCTGGCACAAACTATATATATATATAGAGCGGCAGTTAATAAAAACATCTGTAAGGGGTATATCAACATCAGATGTTTTGGGGGCAACAAAGGGGCAGGTTACACACCGTTTTTTACCACACCGATATGTTCCCTTAAGTCCAAATGGATTGGTATGTTTTTTATGGGCTTGATGGTCCCAGACCTTAGAAGGTGCCAATAAATTACTGAGGGTCTGGGATTTCTTAAAATGAACACGTGGTTTTGAAATACAAGACTGTTTCAAAACAGGATCAGCTAGAATTACATTCCAGTGTCGTTGGATAATATTTCTAATGTTATAAGTGGCCGAATTGTACTTGGTATAAAAATTACAATCATAGGGAATCTGATTCCTAGATTTCAAAGGTTGAATTAGTTGATCCCTGTTAGAGATGTAGCGAACTGTTCGCCGGCGAACTAATTCACGCGAACATCGGGTGTTCGCGTTCGCGCAAATTCGCGGACTTTTGCCGATGTTCGCCACTTTGGGTTCGCCGCGTTTTTTTTTGGCACCACGTTTTTTCGCCTTGGTTTTTCCGCCGTGTTTTTCGCTTCGTTTTATCGCCTATGCATATACATAGGAATAGCTTGCGTTTTTTTTGTTTGGCGTTATTTTTTGGCATTTTTTTGGCGTTTTTTTTACAAGTATTTTTCAGAGAAGTTTTTGCCCATGATCCCCCTCCTGCATGCCACTGTTCAGGTCATGGCACCCTTTAAACAACTTTAAAATCAGTTTTCTGGCCAGAAATGGCTTTTCTAGGTTTTAAAGTTCGCCTTCCCATTGAAGTCTATGGTGTTCGCAAAGTTCACGAATATTCGCGAGTTTTGGCGAAAGTCCGCAAACGGGTTCGCGAACATTTTCGGCGATGTTCGCTACATCACTAATCCCTGTTTGTATTATCTGCTGTACGTATAGCTTCCTTAATCCAAGCTTTTTTATATCCTTTCTCCATAAATCTACCTTCTAAAATGGAACATTCACGTTTATAGTCATCAGGCATAGAGCAATTTCTTTTCGCTCTCAAGAATTGCCCTTTTGGAATATTTTTAATGCATTGTATATGATGGCTACTAGATGCATGTAAAAGACCGTTTCGATCAGTTGGTTTACGGTAAAGCCTCGTCTGTATCTTATCATTAACAGAAAACAAGGTTAGATCTAAAAAATGTATGGTGTTGAAGTGAATTTCGGAGGTAAACTTAAGATTAAACGTATTGGTATTAATGTGCACAATAAACTCATTCATAAGATCAACCGGGCCATTCCAAATAAAGAGTAAATCATCTATATATCTAGTATATAAAATAATATTGTCCCTAAAGGCCGAAGAGCCCCATACAAATTCATCCTCCCACACAGCCATATCTAAATTGGCATATGCTGGGGCGAACTTACTTCCCATGGCTGTGCCCTGTTTTTGTAAATAAAACTTATTATCAAAGTTAAAATAATTGTGAGTCAATATAAACCAAATACTATCCAATAAAAAGGTTTGAAATGCAGGTGATAGATAACTTTCTGAATCTAGTTTTTGTCTTATCGAATCAACCCCCCTCTCATGCGGGATATTTGTGTATAAAGAACTTACATCACAAGTAATCCAACAGTATGTTTCTTTCCATTCAATACTGTTGATCCTGTGTAACAAATCTCTAGTATCCCGCAGATAGGACTTCTGTTTCACAACTACATCCTGAAGGAAATGATCCACAAATTCCGATAGATTACTGGTCAAGGAATCGATCCCCGAAATGATGGGTCTACCGGGGAGGATCACAGAATTCTTGTGTATTTTAGGTAAATGATAGTAGAGTGCTATCCTTGGATGTCGGGAAAGCAAAAAATTATATTCTCTGTCTCCTATAACCCCTACCCTTTTTGTCTCACCCAACAGTGATTCCAGTTCACTTATATATTTAGTAGTGGGGTCTATGACCAGTTTTTCATATGTGTTACTGTCCCCCAAAATTCTTTCTGCTTCATTAAAGTAATCCTGTTTATTCTGAATAACAATCCCCCCTCCCTTATCAGCCTTTTTTATGACTATATTATGATCTTTTATTAGCGACTGTAGAGTGTTCCTTTCTCCATAAGACAAATTGTTTTTAGATTTGTGGGTATTGCTAAAGAGGTCATCAAAATCCTTTTGTACTAGCTTCTGATACATCTTAATGTGCTCACCTTGAGAATCCCTTGGATAATAGTTGGTTTTTCTATAACCCTTAAAGCTATTTATAGATGAAGTATCCGAGGTGATGTATGTGGGCACCATCGGTGTCTGTAAAGTTTTGTGTCTTTTTAAAGTTAATTGGCGTATAAACTTGTGAAGGTCTATATATAATCCAAATTTATTGGGACCAGTACTAGGAGCAAACTTCAGTCCCTTTTTCAATACTTTGGTCTCTTGGACAGTGAGAATCCTATCAGAGAGATTGAAAATAGATGTCTGTTTTAACGCCGATAATCTCTTTTTCTCCTGGACCCTTCATCCTGCCTTTGTTCCTCGAAATGGTCTGCACCCCTTTTTGTGCCCCTCGGAACTGGGAACAAGTGAAAATCCCTAGGTTCACTCCCTATAGGGGGTTTTTTAGTCTCAGGATTTCTACTTGATGGTGATTTTAAGGGGGTGTCCATACTCAAAGAGTCGTAACGATTAGTATGAACAAACTGATGTCCTCTATTATGGTGACCCCGGCTATCACCGGCCATATGGGGAGAAGTTCTATTAGTATATTTATTGGTTATTGAATGGGTCTGCCCCTTGGAATGTTTAATTTGCCCCCCATGTGGTTCCCCATATATAGGTTTGCTATATGAGGGTTTTGTGGGTCGACCATTATCATAGTACTTATAATCACGTGCCAATTTCCCTTTTTTACGGGTAATCACAGTTTTTTCGTGTGATTCACAACGTGTCATAATGCTCTGATTTAGTTTCTTACAACCTTCATCTTCACTATGTTTATTAAGTTTTTCCTGTATGGTTGATATCTCCTTACCAACTCTACCTAATCTCCTTTCTCTATATTCAATTAGTATACTCATTAATTTGAAGGAGCAATCATCTAAAGTTCTGTCCCATTCAGTGTTCAAGTCCGCATCCCCAGAGATATTAGAGGGTTTATCTATTCTCAAACCTCTGGGTATAATCCTATTAGCCAAATAATGTTGTAAATATACCTTATCATACCAGTCATTTGTCTCCTTAACAAATAACCTTTCTAATTGTTTGAGCATATGTATGGGATCATCATCCCCTAACCTAGTATCAATATCAAAAGTGATATTATCTTTACGTGTTAATAATAATATTTTAAGCTTAACACCTTGCAGCCTTTGGGTCTTAATGTTGATTTGGATTTGGTGGCCTTTTGATACTATTAGGAGGTAATACCATTTTGGTGGGTTATATCATATAGGATAGATGACAAAAAAAAAAGGTTTTTATATATATATTTATTCCATATTTTCATTAAGAAATTGTTTTAATGTTTATTATTGTATAATCCTCTTCCCACATCTTATATAATATAGTGGCAGGTTACCATAACAACAACAGCAAGCCAGAGTCTATTCGGCATATATGTGGCCTATTGGCATTATATGTTTTATAGTTTATATGTGCTATTCAATTTTGCCATTAATCAGATGTTTAGTATTAGATGTTCTGATGACGGTTTTTGACCGTTATTTGTGCTCCCTACAAGGTTACAGGCATTGTTACTTTTAGGTTACTTCATGCAAGGACCACGCGTTCCTATGGTGACGGTCTCCTGATAGGGCATGCCGCTGACGTACACTTATACGCGCCGCACTTTTGGTAGAGGGGGACGCGTCACCATGGCAACGTGTCTCATAGGAAATGGTCATAATTATACTTCCAGTTTGACGCCGGTGTTCCGGATTGTTTGATTAATGTATTGTGTATAAATATGGATACTGATAGGTATATTGGATCCATTTGCTCCTGAGGAAGCGTGCAGAGAGCACGCGAAACGCGTTGAGCTACGAGTCATTTGAGACTTTTTATTCATTGCCATTTTATCACAGCTACACTGTATTTGACCATCTCCAATCAATTGCCCTGTTGGGTTGGAACTACATGCTCTAGTTCATGGTGTTCTGGTGAGCATCCTATATATCCCATTCACTACGGAGTTGGGTCAACACGTTTTTATCAGTATACCATTAAGCACGTGTGGTGTTAACATCATTCATTACTCTATTGATCTGCACTATATATTTTTTTTTTTTTGCTTTGTTCTTTTATTTTTATGCGCTTCCAACGATTCAATACATGCACTATGTTCTCGTACCTGAAGCACATCAAGAGGTTTGTGTGATCTCAAACGGATACATTGTTTGGCGGATCCCATCAAAATGAAGAATTTGTCAGAAAATGCAATCGTTATCTTAGCATGACCTCATCTCTGCAGGGAAGGTTGAGCAAAGGAATTTCTGCCTGTAAAAAGTAAGTATGCTTTAGTACCTGTGCATTTATTTTAGTTTTTTGTGTGTGTAGGTTTGGTGTGTAACATTTACTACCCCTATTTACAGGTACAGGACTAGCTGACATCTGGAAAAAAGGACCCAGCAGAGTGTCAAAGGATTCTCATTTTGGCCAGGCAAAAATTTGAGCAGCTAATAAAGAAGGCCAAGATGGGTGGGCATATTTTGGATAAAGAAAAGTCTACTGTCCTTTATTACTTTTTATACTTCTAGATGAAGAAGAATAATAGGCATATGTATGAAATGAACATTTGCAATCTGTGACAGTCTTTTTGCATAGCATTTCTTTCAACTTGACTTTCTTTTCTTTCAGTGGTTTGATGTTTTCTATAAAAAATACGGCCATTCTTTATCAGGAGGGGGGCATGCCCAAAGACATTTTTCATATCGTCAACGGGGAACCAGTTCATAGTGTGTCAAATAACATTGCCCGGCTTCATCAGAAGTAAGTATAGATGTTGTATGCAAATGCAATTATTTGTTAGTTCTTCTCAGAAACTATAGCTATCAGGTGAATACTGGTATAGGATTACATTCTAGCCAGGTTTAGTACTGGTTTCAACGTTCACATTTCTGAACATAAATTTTTTACCTTAGGTTTAAATTGCGCCCTGTGACAAATCAAGAGGCTAGAAGAACCATGGAGACATACAAGGTCTCCCACTTTCAAACCGATGTGCAGAGGAACATGTTCACCAGGTTGCTTGGCCATTCAAATGTAACCCCCGGTAATAGTGAATCAGGTTTCTAAACACGTTCCAAGTGGAATGGGCATGAATTCAACTGGAAAAAAGATAAGTACACTTATTTACATCCCTTGCTGACACCTCTCTCTTACACACTCACTCTCTGTCTCTCACAGTTACAGTTATCAAATTTATAATATATGTTTTATGTTTTAGAACTAAAAAGAAGCACAACTTGGATATCAGAATGGCCATAAATTCATCCAGAATAAGATAAGTACACCTATACAGGTATAGGACCTATTATCCAGAATGCTCGGGACCAAGGGTATTCCGGATAAAGGGTCTTTCCGTAAAGTCTGCTAAAAAATTAATAAAACATTAATTAACCCCAATAGGATTGTTTTGACTCCAATAAGGATTAATTATATCTTTGTTGGGATCAAGTACAAGGTACTGTTTTATTACTACAGAGAAAAAGGAAATCCGTTTTAAAATTCTGAATTATTTAATTAAAATGGAGTCTATGGGAGACAGGCTTTCCATAATTCAGAGCTTTCTGGATAACGGGTTTCCGGATAAGGGGTCCGATACCTGTATATACTTTTTTTCTGACATCATTTATCTTTCTCTCTCTCATTCCTTCTTTTCTTTAATAAACAATAAGTAAAAAAAGTTATGATATATGTATTTACATTTATTTTAGGAGTAAAAAAAAAGAAGCACATCCATCAGTGGAGAGTTTGAAGAGATTGGTGGAAAACATTGGCTTCTGCAGGTATCCTCATGACAGATGTAAACGAGACATCAGCACCTGAAACCATCAGGAGAGTCTGAATAGATCGTTAGTCTACATGATATGTCGTTGGGGAACCAATGCAATACTTTGGATTCTGTGGCATTCTTAATGACTGCTAGCCAAATAGTAATATTTGGCTAGGATTGTTTGTTGGGGGTGGGGGTTGTTTGTTTGGACCAGGAATTAAAATGTTAATTTGTGTTTCAAGAGTTTTAATAAATGTTTCTTTAATTATTTATCTCTTGTGTGTTCTCATATACTATTCATATATATATATCCTTCAGCCAGCTTGAGTTGAGTACAGCATATAGAAGCATGGATGCAGGATCCCCAGCTGGCTGACAACTACTTGAAAACTGCTACAACCCAATATCCTCTGAAATCAAAATTTATGTGTAGTGAAGGGTTAAGAGGGCAGGATGTGGTTACTAGGGTAGGTTATTAGTGGAATGGCTGCAGTTCTTGATGTTTTGAATTGGAAGCATAGTAGGTTAGGTTGAAAATAGGCACTAGGGTAGGTAATTAGAGGAATGGCTGCAGTTCTTGATGTTTTGAATTGGGAGCATAGTAGGTTAGGTTGAAAATAGGCAAAAGTCCAATAATTTTATTACAAGTGATTGACAGGACTGAATCTGCCATAGACATGCAATATATATGCGAACATAAGAGGGAATGTAAAGTTAATCTTAAATGGAGTTCATCATTAAAAGATAAAATTAATCAGAATGGAATATTGTACATACAGTTACAATATTCTCTCACCTTAAGTACTCACCATGAGTAAGTAAATATGAGAAAATCAGACATAGGGGCAAGCCTAAAACTGAACAAAGCTCTCTGAGAACCTGGGGGTGTATGCTATCTGGTCCTGGTGCCTTGCTCATATTAATTTTTATTAAAGCATTATGAACTATATCCTGAGTCAGCCACTGAATGATATGAAATTCTGCTACGTGATCTTTTCAGACACATTAATAAAAGACAATGTTATGCTATCAAATTCTTTTTTATTTAGATACCAACACATTCAAACACATATTACCCTATGTCCAGTTATTTTTTTTGGTAATAAAACCCAAACTACCTGTCTCCGGGTATAAGAATAAGAACTGTTTTTAACTTTTCCAAGTATACGATTGATAAAACATATAATTGCATTGGCATCCCTTGCCATGAGTTATTGCTTATACGGGTGTGTATAGTCACAAAGAGGTGCTCCTGAGGTCAATCCTTACTGTTTGGTGCAGGGGCAAGTGACTTCCAATCTGAGAAGACACCTGATGGGAACAGACAGGAAGAATTACACAATGTCATCTCTACATATGGAAGGTATGGCCAACCAGGTACAATATCTGACCCATTCACCTGGAAATGGACAGGTCAACAAAAGGGTGACTCCCAATTTCTCTATTATTCTTCCAACCACATGCTTGGTTCAGACCAGTGTAAGAAATCGTTCATCTTGGGTGCCATTATTTGTGTTATATACATATGTGTTTGTGTCTCTATACATATTTACGTGTTATACACTATGTAGGGGGGAGTTCTACTGATTACTATAAACCAGTTGTTCAAGTCACACCCGAAGCCAAATCTCCATATCAAAGGCTTTTTCTGTGTATGGTGGTGGGACAGAATGTCTGCTACAGGAACCATAAAACTCAACAGTTACTGAACAATGGGCAAGGTGTGGTTTTCATCATCCCTATCTGATCAGTTGGTATGTGGGGGCAGTGGCTGAAAAGGTGTATAAATGTGGACTGGACAGAGGGAACCTGGGGGAACAACCTGGGAGGAGCATCTGGGGGAGCATCCAGACAGAGCCTCTGGGAACTGCATCAGAGGTCACCGGGCAGGATGTGAGGGCTACAGGCCAGACCACCATGTTCTGTATTTCTTGGTAGCTATAATAATGTAGACTTGTTATTAATTTTTACTGTAAATAATGTAAAAATATTGTTTTGTTAACTAATCCTTTAATTGTAACAATCCATTGATTTGCTATTCAATATATTCATTTTAATATACACTAATTGGTGTGACTTAACTGTCTGCTTCTCAAAAGAATGGGAACTCTAGTAAGAGGGGTGATTATTATTAATATTATAATATTATATTATTATTAAATATAGCCAAAATCTTACACCAGCAGCAAAGTGGAAATTAAGAATTGTTGCTCCTCCCCACTTACTTTTGGCCAACAAACATTCCCCAATATGCCCAGGTATAGTCCAAATAGGCTAAACTTCCCGACTAAACCTGGATATGCACAATCTCTGCTTTCCTAATGGATATGTCGAGTCACCAGCACCCACAGTAAGAACACCTTTGGCATTTGAGAGTCCCAACCCTTCATCACATGGCTATAATAATAAAACCTCTCTCTCTGTAGGGGTAACTTTATTATACCTGTGTATGAAATTACAGTCAGTAGGTGCATCCAGATCATACCTGCAGGGAGTTACAAATATGGAATGTACTGTACATGGGGAAAATAGACCTCATTCTGCTGGAAATCACAAATAGTTACCATTGAACCCAAATGACCCAACAAATTCTGGGCGCGCCATTCGGTAGCAATTCTTTATCACCGTACTGAACCTGGAATTCATTGGGTTCTCAGGGAATGGGATGCCTCCTGTAAGGTAAGGATCAAAGGGGAAGTATGTATGTATGTATATCTTTATTTATAAAGTGCTACTTTTGTACACAGCACTGTACAGTAGAATACATTAATACAAACAGGGGATAATTAAGATAATAATAGACAAATACAAAGTATAACAATACATACAGATAAATACAAGATAAATACAGTTGCAATAAGTTAAGAGTCAAAGACACAAGAGGATGGAGGTCCCTGCCCCATAGAGCTTACAATCTATATGAAGTTTAAAGATAAGAGAAGTGCAACATCGAGTCCTTATTCAGTTTATATGTTGTCATGACTTACCTAGTGAGAAGATCTCCCGGAGAAAAATCCCATAGGACCACACATCACTCTTGAATGTATAGACCTCCTCAAACATGCTCTCAGGAGCCATCCACTTAAAGGAACAGTAACACCAAAAAATCAAAGTGTATAAAAGGAACTACAGTATAATGTACTGTTGGAGATTAGGATGCACCTGGTCATTGTTTGGTATAGTATGCTTTTTATATGAGTTATGTTTTTGTTAATTTGGGCCAATAAATGTTGTTTTTATTCCACTGAAAATCTTTGCTATTTATTCTTATACTGACTCAGGACTTACTCAGTGGGATATAACTAGTAGATTCCCTTTCTGAAACCTATTTACTATTTATAATGTACTGTTGCCCTGCACTGTTGCAACTGGTGTGTTTGCTTTAGAAACATTACTATAGTTTAGTAAATGAAGCTGCTGTGTAGCCATGGGGGCAGCCATTTAAAAGAGAAAAGGCACAGGTTACATAGCAGATAACAGATAAGTTCTATAAAATACAATGGTGTTTTATCTGTTATCTGCTATGTAACCTGTGCCTTTTCTCCTTTTTTCAGCTTGAATGGCTGCCCCCATGGCTACACAGCAGCTTTTTATATAAACTATAGAATTGTTTCTGAAGCAAATGTGCAAATTTTACCAGTGCAGGGCAACAGTGCATTGCATTATGATTACTTAAAAACATTTTTATTTTTTGGTGTTACTGTTCCTTTAACTGCAAGACGTGCCAAGAAACCAAAACAAAAAAAAATTCTGATTGGGATCCAAAGCCCAGTACCAGTCCAACAGACAATACCCCAGCAGCACACATCATGGTGACATTGAGTGAAAGAGTTTTGTACTTAAATTGACAGAGCCTGTTGGACAAAGCTTTTAAACCCATTTCTTCCTGTAGATATGTTGGTACCCCAAAACGACACCACACTACAGAACCCACTATGCTTGCTGGGTTTGTATATCTTTATAGATCTATCTCCTACTTGACATTCTCCTGGCACCCAAACAAGAGCAGGTCCCCAATATGTACAATAATCACATGAGGCATACCTCCATATCACAGTGCAAATACCCTGCTCACACTCCATATGAAGGTGCAATTACCCTTCTCACACTTACATTTCCCTGCAGCACATAACTTGAGTTTTGCCAGATGGTTCCTGCAATGGCGCAAGGGATCCTAGTGTAGGAAAAAATTCCATACAAAATTTTTCACCCAGAATGCTTCTAGGGACCCCAAAATGTGCTCCCCAGTGGGGAAAAAATTTTGCCGATTTTTGCTGCCCCCAGGAGTGATTGAAAACAAAGACTCATGGGGACACCACTGACTCTGCCCTATTTAAGCCTAGCCCTCCAGCCCAGCCCTCCTCACACTCGTTGCCTGAACATAGGTTAACATTAAGCACTGTGGCCTTTCCCTAGTTTGTGTTTCCTGTTCTTGCTCCTTATCTTGTTTCCTTTCTTCCTTTTCTCCTTTACTCCTTAGCCTTGTTTCCTCGCTTCCTTTGCTCCTTTTCCTTGTTCCTGTTCTCGCTCCTTGCTCCTCACTCCTGATCTTTGTCTTGCCTGCTCTGTCCCCTCCTGTCCTGTCCCGTCTGGACTATGCCCGCTCCATCCTATCTGGTCCTGTTCTGCCTGGTCTATGCTCTACGTTCTGTCATGTCTACTACCATCTGGTCAACGCCTGCTCTGTCCTGTCTGGTCCCATCTGGTCTATGCCCGCTACGTCCTGTCTACACCCACTCCATCTTGTAACAGCCCCTGCCATAAGGACTCGCCTGCCTATCTCCCACTTGTAACAAAAGGGGAGACATGGTATCATCCTGTCTGTGGCCCAAAAGATATCTAACATGAAAAGCAAGAGATAGTAAGTGCAGCAGCTTCAAAGATAGACAAGAAAAAACTATATAGGGTCAAAGGAGAAATCAGTGGATGAAAGCCGGGGGGGGGGGCGGGTAAAGAATATAGATCAATAAACACATCTATTAACAATAAAATAAAGATATATAGATATATAAAAAAAATTAATAGAGCTGAGGAACCACGCAGATATTCAGGAAGACACCAACTGTTCCTGGTCCTGTTCCGCCTGGTCTATGCTCTACGTTCTGTCATGTCTACTACCATCTGGTCAACGCCCGCTCTGTCCTGTCTGGTCCCATCTGGTCTATGCCCGCTACGTCCTGTCTACACCCACTCCATCTTGTAACAGCCCCTGCCATAAGGACTCGCCTTCCTATCTCCCACTTGTAACAAAAGGGGAGACATTGTATCATCCTGTCTGTGGCCCAAAAGATATCTAACATGAAAAGCAAGAGATAGTAAGTGCAGCAGCTTCAAAGATAGACAAGAAAAAACTATATAGGGTCGAAGGAGAAATCAGTGGATGAAAGCTGGGGGGGGTAAAGAATATAGATCAATAAACACATCTATTAACAATAAAATAAAGATATATAGATATATAAAAAAAATTAATAGAGCTGAGGAACCACGCAGACATTCAGGAAGACACCAACATCAGAGAGCGTAAGTTTCTTTTTTCTGTATCTCTGCTTTGTCTTGTGTTCACAAGCAGTTACAAAGAAAAAACATTACATTTGTTTGTTTTTATAGAACCGAAGAACCAAGCACACAGCATTCAAGATGCAGAAGATGGAGAGAAACACACCAACAGGAGCACGTGTAAGTTATATCTCATTTGTCTTTTTACTCCATCCTATTTCTTATCCTCCTCCTTACTTTGTGGCTTTTTTTTCTCTCACTTGCCCTCCAGACATGCCTTTTTGTTTCTGTCTGTTATCATTATGTGCACACAAAAACATAAAAAAGTCCACTTAAATATTTGTACATTGTTGTTAAAGAACTGAAGAAGCTCATACATCCCAGCCACGAACCAGAAGACGTCAAACACACCAACAGGAGGAAGTGTAAGTCATATCTCTCTACTGCCATTTTACACCTTTCTATTTCTCCTCTTTCTCCTCTTTCTCTAGGTCTCTAACTTTTGCTACAGTCATGTGGCTTTTCTATTTTCTCTGTCTTTAACTTGCTGTTCAGCTATATCCCCTTGTGTCTCTCTTTGTAACTCAGGGTTACGTTCAAAAGTTAACATTACCCAGTGGACAACCCAGTGGTTGTCCAATATATTTGTTTTCTTTTTTTTATAGAACTAAACCATGCACACCACCACCACCTTTGGGAAATGAAAGTTACCTAGTTCTTTGTCTCCTCTTTCTTTGTTTTCTCTCAAATATGTTTTTGCTTTACATTCTTTTTGTAGAAGTAATGAACCATACACATCTTTGGAAACTGAATGGGACCCAGGAGCAGGAAGTGGAGTATGTGTTCCTGCAATCACTTCTTCACAGCTTCTTGTGTCTCCTCTTTTTTTTCTCGTTCTAATTCTCTAAATTGTGTTGCCTTTTCCCCCTCATTCTTTATTGTAGTAGTGATGAACCATGCACATCCCATTCAAGAAGATGTACAGAGGCTTGCCAAATAAAAGCAGTGTAGGCGTTACCACTCCTCTGCCATTTAACTCCTACCTTTTATTCTGCCTCCTAACTCTTGGTTTCTCTTTTATTTCTCTTTCCTGTCTTCCAGTTTCTTCCCCTCTGCCTTTCTTTCTGTCATTTTATATACACACTCAGTGAGAAAAGGCAGCTCAAATTATTATTATTATTTTTTTTTTTAAAGTGCTGAGGTACCACACAGATATTCAGGAAGACACCAACAGGAGGGAGCATAAGATTTTTTTTCTGTATCTGTTTTATTTTGTGTATAAGCATTTACAAAGAAAACACTTTCTGTATATTTAATTTTATAGAACTGAAGAATCAAGCACGCCCTATTCAAGATGCAGAAGACAGAGAGAAACACACCAATGGGAGGATTCATAAGTTATTTTCTCATGTGTTATTTCTCATGTGCCTATTTCACTGCCTCCTCTTACTTTGTGGCTACTCTTTTCTAGCTTTCTCACTTGCCCTCCGGTCATGTCCCTTTGCCTCTGTCTGTGTTAAAACAAAACAATCCGCTTAAATATTTATACATTGTTTTTAAAGAACTAAAGAACCTCAGATGTCCCAGCTACAAATTAGAAGACATCCAGAAACACACCAACAGAAGGAAGCTGCAATTTTACTCCTTCCTATTTCTCCTTTTTTTCTCTAAGTTTACTCCATCCTATTTCACTGCCTCCTTCTTACATTGTGGCTTTTCTTTTCCAGCTCTCTCACTTGCCCCCCGGTCATGCCCCTTTCTCTGTCTGTGTTAAAACGTAAAACAATCTGCTTAAATATTTGTACACTTGTCCTCCAGTCATGTGGCTTTTCTACTTTCTCTATGTCTCTAATTTACTTCTTCAGCTATCCCCCCTTGTATCTCTCTGTAACACAAAAAACTGCTCAGTTAAATGTGTGTCCTTTGTTTTTACAGGAAAAAAGAACTTAACCCATCCTGTTCACATCAAAACATGTTAATCGACGCAGGCCTTTCAAGAGAAGATTTATTTGGTGTAATTTCAAAAGAGATATTCCCTCTAAGAATAGATTGTGATCCTCCAGACCGAAACAAATGGAGGAGTCTTTCCCCAGAGCATTGGTTATACCTTTCTGACCGATGGCAAAAAACACAAAATCTAATGAGAAGGGACTATGTAGCCGGAAAGATTTTTCTGTATTTACATTTGAAACTTATGCATACACTGTTTACACATGGATGGGCAATAACAAAGATTTATTAATTTAAAGTTTCTCCTCCTTTAAAGGAGAAGGAAAGGGTTTAAAAGTCGACCCCATCCATAGATAGGACACATGTACCTGTAGCTGATGGATACATTTTTTCACCTTTTTTGCTGGCACTTTTTAAATGCTTGTTTTCCTCTATTGCGGCCGCCATGTTGGATATTTAACTTAGTCCAAAATGGCGCCACGTAAGTTAATGCACAAGCGCAAACCTTCTCCCTCTCCTACTCTACCCCAGCCGCTCCTGCTTGTGATCATAATGACATCTAAACAAACATGTTTTAAGAAATGAAAAACCATTATGGATGAATTACTTTAATGGCCCTTAAAACATCTCCACTTAGTAATTTCCCAGGGTTTAGTTTTTCCACCAAATTTCTATTCTTCCTTTAACATAACTTCCACTTTTCACATTCTTCTCTCTCTCTTTCTCTCCCTGTTTCCCTTCTGTTGAACTATCGGTCAGCAGAACTGTAACACATGATTTTTTAGCTTTCAAGAAAGAAGCACAGACAGTAGTGAAGAGATGGACGAGACAGTTTGGTCTAGGGAAAACATCCGATCATCATAAGTTAGTCAGGGAGAAATTTGTTTTCTCCCAGCGTAAGTTTAAACTGGCTGGGTTTTTGGTTTCTCCTCCCTCTGGACCAGGGGATAAAATATTAACTTGTCATTAAAGTTTGTTAATAAATGATTCTTTTGTTATGCAATTCTTGTAATTTGAAATTAAATACAACTGTTTCATTACTGAATCCCTGCTTCTTAACTTGAATTCACCAGGTCAGTTAAAACAACCTCCATGCTCCTTGCATGCCTTTCCAAACATCACTGTGGATCTGGGTGAGGTGAGCTACTACAGCAGTTGACCAGGCTTACCACATACCATCGAAAGCATACCTGTAGAGTTTTGGGGTCCAGGAATCTTTGGGTGCATTGTTTTGGGGTACACAGTTTTATTTATAACTCCAGCTTGAAATCATGGTTACACCTCTGGAAATGGTCTGTAAGACTGGTGATTTGCCTGTCTGTATGAGTATGACCCCTGAAGCCTTAACCCCATAAGCTACAAAAACGGTAATACATTTTGGGGTGCATTTTTTTTAAATAAAATGATCGCTAGAAATTATAACACATCATCTCCAGAATTGGTGTGGTGGCAAATCAAGATGTGCTTCATCACTTTAGTAATTTTCTCCTTTTATCTGTTATGGTTCCTTAGACTTCAGCTTTCTGTATGCATTATTGTAATCCCCAAAGATATTCAAAGATATTAGGAGTGGTGGTACAATGTATCCACCTATGTTCATTCTAGTGTTCCTACACAGGTTGTAGGAACTCATTTGCCTGTCTGTGAATGAGTATGACCCCTGAAACCTTTAACCCCATGAGCTACCAACACAACATTTCCAGGGGAAGCAGTCTAGTCCTCCACAAGCATGCCCACCCAATTTTGGGCTCCTTATACTTTGGGGTGATCCATTTTGGGGTACACACTTTGAAATAAAATGACTGCTAGAAATGATGATGATCATCTCAAAAATTGGTGTGGTGGCACATCATGAGGTGCTTCATCAATTTAGTAATTTTCTTCATTCTATCAGTTATGGTTGCTGATATTTAAGCTTTCTATATGCCTTATTGTTATCGCTATTCACAGATATTGGAATTGGTGGTACAATGTATCCACCTATGTACATTCTAGTGATCCTACAAAGATTCTAGGAGCTCATTTGCCTGTCTGTGTATGAGTATGACACCTGAAAACTTTAACCTCATGAGCTACCAGCACAAAATTTCCAGGGGAAGCAGTCTAGTCCTCCACCAGCATGACCACTCAATTTTGGGCTCCCTATATTTTTGGGTGATCCATTTCGGGGTACACACTTTGAAATAAAATGACTGCTAGAAATGATGACGGACTATCTCCAAAATTGGTGTGGTGGCACATCAAAATGTGCTTAATTAGTTTAGTAATTATCTTCTTTCTATCAGTTATGGTTGCAGAGATTTCGGCTTTCTATTTGCTTTATTGTTATCCCTATTCAAAGAGATTGGGAGTGGTGGTGGTACAATGTATCCACCTTTGTGCATTCTAGTATTCTGACACAGGTTCTAGGAGCTCATTTGCCTGCCTGTGTATGAGTATAGCTCCCGAAACCTTTAACCTACTGAGCTACAAACACAAATTTTCAAAGGAAAGCAGTCTAATCCTCCACAAGCATGCCTGCCCAATTTTGAGCTCCTTTGATTTTGGGGTAAAGTGTTAAAGCACATCCTGATGTGCTACCACACCAATTTTGGAGATGATCCGTCATCATTTCCAGCAGTCATTTTATTTCAAAATATGTACCCCAAAATGGATCACCCCAAAATCAAATTAGCCCAAAATTGTGAATGCATGTTTGTGGAAGACTAGACTGCTTCCCCTGGAAATGTTGTGCTTGTAGCTCATGGGGTTAAAGGTTTCAGGTGTCATACTCATACACAGACAGGCTAATGAGCCCCTAGAACCTGTGCAGTGAAACTAGAATATACATAGGTGGATATATTGTACCACCACTCCTAATAACTTTGAATGGGGATTATAATTATGCATATGAAAAGCTGAAATCTAAGCAACCATAACTGATAGAAAGAAAAAAATTACTAAAGTGATTAAGTACATCCTGATGTGCCACCACACCAATTCTGGAGATGAAGTGTTATCATTTCTAGCGGTCATTTATTTTAAAAAAAAAATGTACCCCAAAATGGATCACCCCAAAATATAGGGAGCCCAAAACAGGCAGGCATATTTGTGGAAGAGTAGACTGCTTCCGTTGCAAATTTTGTGCTTGTAGCTCATGGGGTTAAAGGTTTCAGGAGTCATACTCATACAGACAGGCAAATCACCAGTCTTACAGACCATTTCTAGAGGTGTAACCATGATTTCAAGCTGGAGTACCCCAAAACAATACACCCAAAGATCCCTGGACTGCAAAACTGTACAGGTATGCTGTGGATGGTATACATATGTGGTAAGCCTGGATGGTATACATATGTGGTAAGCCTGGTCAACTTCTGTAGTAGCTCACCTCACCCAGATCCCCAATGATGTTTGGAAAGGCATGCAGGGATCATGCAGGTTGTTTTAACTGACCTGATGAATTAAACTTAAGATGCAGGGATTCAGTAATGAAACAGTTGTGTTTAATTTCAAATGACAAGAATTGCATAACAAAAGAATCATTTATTAACAAACTTTAAGAACAAGTTAATATTTTATTCCCTGGTCCAGAGGGAGGTGAAATCAAAAACCCAGCCAGTTTAAACTGTTAGGGTTTTACGGATTATTAGGACCCCGGGCTCTCCTGTTGGTACACGTGATACGGATCCGGGAACTTGCACAGAGAGACACAGACAAGTAGTGAATCTCCTAACAAATCCAGTTTATTGATGGTTTTGCCACAGATTATATACATATAGATAAGGATATTCCATTATGGTGGGTGGGCACATATACCTTGCAGTTGTTAGCAGAAAACAGGAATTCATTTAGAGTAGCTGCTGAAGCTTATTTTGGTTTATTAGCCTTGAATATTTGCTGAGATCATCAAGGACAAAATAACTTGGACAGAGACAGGATGGTCAAGGTAATCATAACAACTGAAGTAGTACATACACAGACCTTCTTAGAATTGTGCATACATATGTTAACCCTTCAATTCCCTCTTTGATCATGAAATGATCACCTCTACATATGATTATGTAGTTTCTTTAGTTGTGATTGTTCAGAAGTTTGAAACATATGATGAATATGTTTGTGAAACATGCAAGACCTGTAAAAATTCAAAACAACAAGCAAAATCAATATAATGGTAACAATACCAAGTGGATAAAATATGGAACATATAATTGAAGACCCAGTAGGTGACCAATCAGTAAAGACATCATACCAATGGTGTTGGAGGTCATCTTGTAGCTGAGAGCCAAGAGAGAGTAACTTATTCTTAGTAGCTACAGTTTTTATGGCAGTGTCATATAACTGTTGCTCATGTTTTCTGTAAGCAGCAATAGTATTGGTATTATCAATAAGAAGAGTGTGATATATATTGACAGGAAGTTGATCTGATGCTATAGGCAAGGGAGGTAAGAAATATTGAATATTTTTATAAACACGTGGAATAGGAGAGAAAAAATAAGTAGTTGTGCCCAAACGAAGGAGTGTAACATTAGTAAGACACCAGGCAAATGGAAGATTATCAACTAAAGGAATGCCAGTAAGGTTGTTAGTTGCGAGACACACATACTGTGGAGCTATTTCTATCGTAATGCTGTAGTCACTTGGGTAAACATACCAATTACAAATATTAAGATCCTTATGAAGAAGACAAGGTTCATAAACAGGACTGGTGTGACAACAGACACACCCATATATTGTAAGGGTACAATGGTTTAAGGTAAATGTATGGTTGTAATGTGGTAGAACATAATCTCCAATGAAAGTGGGGCTCCACCAGGCCAATAAAGTGTGGAAACGGTAAAACTGTAAACTTACATGCTAATTGAACATCAGCAGGTTCAACTTTATACCACGCATAAGAGACCTCACAGGAAATATGAGAATGCAAGTTAAAAACCTGTTCGAATTAGCAGCAGATAACTGGATCCAATCTTTGTCAGTCCATAATAGTAATTGTGATAGCTTATACATTTTAGGAATTTTAAGCATATTTTCTAGTTCCAACCTTTGTTGTGGCATCCAGATATATATTGGGGAAACACATGGACCAGTCAGAACTTCCTAATGTGAAATTCTTAACAGCATATGTTAGATTACCAAGGTATTGGAGCATCTGCTTGTCTAACGCTAATTGAGTAATTTGTGATTCATCAATAGTAGGGGCCCATTGAGCAGTAACATGGAATGTGGTTTTAAGGTGGGAAGCAGCTGTAGATAACTTGTTACGTAAAATTTCCATATCAACACCATTAAGAACCCCTAGCATAGTACCTGTACCACCAAGTAGTGTATCATACCACTCACATTTAGTACATGGAGAAGGACAGCAAATGGGAACTACTGGAATGGAAATATTTAAAGTGACATACACAGCTTTCTTTATAATAGTGACTTTGACACAGGGGCCGGGTGTTGGTATAATGGAATAATTATATGTTAAGGGTGTATCAAGATGGACACACTTAATGCCAATAATAAACTATGTGTGGTTAGGAGTCATAGGAGTACTATTAGTGAGAACTAACATATGGCCTACAGGAAGAGAAAAAAAAATTAGTGTAGGCTATCGGATGCAAATTGCCTCCAGACTGCAGTCATGGTTTTATAGGTGTCCTTAACATACAAATGAAAATGGTTTACAATAATTTGGCAGTCCGAAAGCAGGGGCTTGAACCAGAGATTTAATAAGCTGCTAAAACTCATTTTGCATGTCTGGTGGCCATATAATTAACACAAGTTGATCTTTTTTTGTGCATTTCCTAAGAATATTGTATTGATATTCAACTGACTCAGCCCCCATCTGAGTCTTGTGTTTAGCAACTTTGTGACCTTCAAGTGCAAGGAGTTGTAAAAGACTAACCGTGTAAGCATCATTAGCAGCCTGATTAGGACTACACAACAGTAGGTCATCGACTTACTGAAGAAGGACGGAACCATGGATAGAAGTCCATAACTTCAAGGAATGTTGGAGCACCGGGGAATGGCCACTGATGAATCCACATAACCTTAGGGATAATGCGTCCAGGTTTATTAGGTCCCATCAAAAATAAAAGTCAATAGTAACTGTGACTCAAGGTCAACTGGGACCGAGGAAAAACCATAACTTTAATTCAAAAACTGTGAATACAGATACATCACAGAGTAAAGATGTAAGTAGAACTGTCACAAAGTTACATAGTTACATAGGATTGAAAAAAGACCAGAGTTCATCAAGTTCAACCCATCCAAGTAAACCCAGCAAACACAACCCACACCTACCACTCTATACACTCACATACATAAACTATATAAACAACCACTAATACTAACTGTAGATATTAGTATCACAATAGCCTTGGATATTCTGATTGTTCAAGAACTCATCCAGGCCCCTCTTAAAGGCATTAACAGAATCTGCCATTACCACATCTCTAGGAAGGGCATTCCACAACCTCACTGCCCTTACCATGAAAAACCACCTACGCTGCTTCAAATGGAAGCTCCATTCCTCTAATCTAAAAGAGTGACCTCTGGTGCGTCCATATTCACCTCCATTTAACCCATAATATTCTGTGAATATATTTAGTGCACACTAGGGATGTAGCGAACTGTTCGCCGGCGAACTAATTCGCGCGAACATCGGGTGTTCGCGAACGCGGAACTTCGCGAACTTTCGGCGTATGTTTGCCATTTGGGTTCGCCTTAGCTGGCGCGAAATTTTGACCTCTCACCCCAAACCAGCAGATACATGGCAGCCAATCAGGCAGCTCTCCCTCCTGGGCCACCCCCCCCCC
This sequence comes from Xenopus tropicalis, assembly GCF_000004195.4. Taxonomy (NCBI): domain Eukaryota; kingdom Metazoa; phylum Chordata; class Amphibia; order Anura; family Pipidae; genus Xenopus; species Xenopus tropicalis. The sequence goes on from NC_030683.2 coordinate 77,089,479, forward strand.
TTGGACCACTCCCTTCCATATATAAACCGAAGCCCAGCAGCCATTTTACATTCTGCCTGTGTGTGCTTGAAGAGATAGTGTAGGGAGAGAGCTGTGTATTCATTTGAAGGAGAGTTTAAGTAGTTTTTCTGGCTAGTAATCTACTTTCTACTGCTCTGTATTTGTGTGGGGAGAGGACTGAGGAGCTGTGTATTTATTTTGAGGCAGAGTTTAAGTAGTTTTTCTGGCTAGTAATCTACTTTCTACTGCTCTGTATTTGTGTGGGGAGAGGACTGAGGAGCTGTGTATTTATTTTGAGGCAGAGTTTAAGTAGTTTTTCTGGCTAGTAATCTACTTTCTACTGCTCTGTATTTGTGTGGGGAGAGAACTGAGGAGCTGTGTATTTATTTTGAGGCAGAGTTTAAGTAGTTTTTCTGGCTAGTAATCTACTTTCTACTGCTCTGTATTTGTGTGGGGAGAGAACTGAGGAGCTGTGTATTTATTTTGAGGCAGAGTTTAAGTAGTTTTTCTGGCTAGTAATCTACTTTCTACTGCTCTGTATTTGTGTGGGGAGAGGACTGAGGAGCTGTGTATTTATTTTGAGGCAGAGTTTAAGTAGTTTTTCTGGCTAGTAATCTACTTTCTACTGCTCTGTATTTGTGTGGGGAGAGGACTGAGGAGCTGTGTATTTATTTTGAGGCAGAGTTTAAGTAGTTTTTCTGGCTAGTAATCTACTTTCTACTGCTCTGTATTTGTGTGGGGAGAGGACTGAGGAGCTGTGTATTTATTTTGAGGCAGAGTTTAAGTAGTTTTTCTGGCTAGTAATCTACTTTCTACTGCTCTGTATATTTTGTCTAAATAACAATTTGTCTAAATAACAATAATAATTCCGTGTCCAGAAACACAACCTGAGTGACGGTTTTCCACCAGCAATAATATATTCCGTATCCACTACTGTATACGTTGCCCTTGCAGGCCTTGTTGCCCGGTGTCTGCAACCAAGTGCCACCTAGCTGTGTGAGCTTTTTCACAATCTGTCTAAATAACAATAATAATTCCGTGTCCAGAAACACAACCTGAGTGACGGTTTTCCACCAGCAATAATATATTCCGTATCCAATACTGTATACGTTGCCCTTGCAGGCCTTGTTGCCCGGTGTCTGCAACCAAGTGCCACCTAGCTGTGTGAGCTTTTTCACAATCTGTCTAAATAACAATAATAATTCTGTGTCCAGAAACACAACCTGAGTGACGGTTTTCCACCAGCAATAATATATTCCGTATCCACTACTGTATACGTTGCCCTTGCAGGCCTTGTTGCCCGGTGTCTGCAACCAAGTGCCACCTAGCTGTGTGAGCTTTTTCACAATCTGTCTAAATTACAATAATAATTCCGTGTCCAGAAACACAACCTGAGTGACGGTTTTCCACCAGCAATAATATATTCCATATCCACTACTGTATACGTTGCTCTTGCAGGCCTTGTTGCCCGGTGTCTGCAACCAAGTGCCACCTAGCTGTGTGAGCTTTTTCACAATCTGTCTAAATAACAATAATAATTCCGTGTCCAGAAACACAACCTGAGTGATGGTTTTCCACCAGCAATAATATATTCCGTATCCACTACTGTATACGTTGCCCTTGCAGGCCTTGTTGCCCGGTGTCTGCAACCAAGTGCCACCTAGCTGTGTGAGCTTTTTCACAATCTATCTAAATTACAATAATAATTCCGTGTCCAGAAACACAACCTGAGTGACGGTTTTCCACCAGCAATAATATATTCCGTATCCACTACTGTATACGTTGCCCTTGCAAGCCTTGTTGCCCGGTGTCTGCAACCAAGTGCCACCTAGCTGTGTGAGCTTTTTCACAATCTGTCTAAATAACAATAATAATTCCGTGTCCAGAAACACAACCTGAGTGACGGTTTTCCACTAGCAATAATATATTCCGTATCCACTACTGTATACGTTGCCCTTGCAGGCCTTGTTGCCCGGTGTCTGCAACCAAGTGCCACCTAGCTGTGTGAGCTTTTTCACAATCTGTCTAAATAACAATAATAATTCTGTGTATGGGACTAAGTTCTTTACAAAAAGACTTAGAAAGTGCTGGACTGTTGAATAGCAAAACTATGCATGTTCAAAGAGGATTGAATCAAATCCTAAATCATATGATTGTAAAAACAGCCTCAGTATTAGGCCCGTCTGTCCTGCACCTCCAAGATATTACGCTAGAATTACTAAACAGTGAAAATAATGCACAAGTGTCTAGAGCTTGTATTGAAATCCAAACTGAGTATTCAACGGATTTCAAAGTAACTGCACAAGCATTACAAGGTGAGATAACTCCGTTAGCAATAAAAAATAGTTTACCCTTAAAATATGCAGTGGCATTGAATCATACTGACTTATGGGTAAACAAATGGATGGGATGCAAAGGATCAGAATGTCTGGGAACATCGTTAATTCCTGTTAGTGGGAAGGAATTACCAGTGTACTCTATGAATGTTCTAGGGGTACCTGTTAGTGAATCCCAATTATTGTATTATAATTTACAGTATAAAGATTTTATTATTAATCCAACAACAACAGAACCTGAGCAAGTCGATTTATCTACATGCTTACATTTTAATTCCAAAATTTTATGTTTACCACACCAAATTAAGCCGATATACCATTCATGTTTCCATAATCATTCAGTATGCTCTGTCAGAATTGGAAATATTAAGACACCTTTTGAATTGATTTCCCCACTTGAAGAAAGGAAAGTATGTTTACAAGTTATGGGAAAAACTGAAATGGTTAAAGCATTGTATCCAACTTGTACAATGATTGGTAATTTAGACAGAGGGATATATTGTCTGGATAAAGGTCCAATAGGAATATATATCCAAGGGACTCAAATTAATATTCCACAAATTATAGAATCAAGTGTAAGTGCAGATCCGATCAAATTTAACCTTTCTTTAACAAATGAATTTCCTTGGTTAAAGTGGGCAAGACAAATCCAAGAAGATAAAGGTTTATTACATAGTTTACAAAAACAATTACAAAATGCAGAAGTAATGTTTCAACACGAACAGGGTAGACTGAAGGAAATTGAACATGAATATTCAGACATGTCGGGTAAATCCTGGTGGAGGAAATTGGCAAAATCTGTAAACATGTGGTCAAAAACTTCTACAGGGACTGTTGTTGGAAATGTTTTATTATATCCATTAATTATTGTCTTAATAATCGCTATAGGATGTATTATTATGCAGTTATTTTTATTATGCAGAGTGAAATATATGTATGGACATATGAAGAAGACTATAAATCAAGGGGAAGTAATTCTGAGGGAAATGGTAAATAGAAAACGTTGATTCTAAAAGGTTTCTCCAAAATATTTTTTGATCTGTCAAGAATGAATGTGATACGGATGGAGTATGGAAGTTAGATTAAAATTATTACATCAGACCATAAAAAGGGGGGCTTGAAGAATATTGGTCCAAGATCATGGAAACTTTTATATAAAACCAGGCCTGTACTTAGTTATATATATATTTATATATATCACACAAGAGATAGAAGGAGACCTAGGGACAGATGGTAGGGAAGTTTCTGTAACACAAAGAAAGAGTAGAAGGGGACCAAGGAACCAATGGGGGTAAGAGTCCTTAACAGTTGTGGTCTGTTGTAATAAGGCCTTTGTATGAATGGGGATGACCATATGGTATTTTGGAGAACCAGACTAAATAACATAATAAAGATAAAGGATGTATATACAAAGGTGGTCTCAGGACATGAGTGAGGGGACCCAACGGCTGACAAAACAAAGTTAAGTTGGGTAAAATCTTAGGAATTTATGGACCCCTCTATGAGTTGAAAATCATGTTTTTATACATACATTTTACTACTGAATCCATAATGTGTTTGTTATATATTTGGTATTATATGTTTTAAGACTATTTAGCTTTATATTGTTAATCAATTATTGGGTATATGTTTCTTTAAATTATTTCAATAATATTGTAAAGTTTGGGATATTTAAAGAGATATGCAAGATAGGGGAAAATTGGTTCTACGTCATATGTGATCCAACAGTGACACCTTGTGGTGGTTACACCAAGGGATCTTCCATTTAAAGACAAAGGACTAATTTCCCATTGGCTCAGAAGTTCATCAAAGGAATTCCTGAACTAAAACTGTATAAAAGACTGCTCCAAAAGTTTGATTGTAGCTCAGCTCAACTTGACTCAACTCATCTTGACTTCTTCTTCTACCACCATCTAGAAGATTTGAACATCCAGAGCTCACATATAAACTGGAGAGGAAGATTCCACCACAGGAAGAGAAAGGTATTGACTTACCAATACTGGGGGAGGGAAGAATTTCTCTCTCAAACCTCTCACTGCTTTGTTGCAGCATCTCAGAACTCTGTGTCTGTCTGTTACAGTTATATCTTGCATAGCTTGAATAAATCCTTCCTTTATTAAGCCTAAAAAGGTTGGACTGGAGTTTGTTAGAGACACTATTTTTCTAACACTGCACTGCATACTTAAGGTGAGGCCTTACCAGGGACCTATAAAGAGGCAAAATTATGTTTTCATCCCTTGAGTCAATGCCCTTTTTTATACAAGACAGCACTTTATTTGCTTTAGTAGCCACAGAATGACACTGCCTTGAATTAGACAACTTGTTATCTACAAAAACCCCACAATCTTTCTCCATTAGGGATACCCCCAACAAATTACCATTTAGTAGATAGTTCGCGTTTATATTATTTCTACCAAAGTGCATAACTTTGCACTTATAAACATTGAACCTCATTTTCCAGTTTGCTGCCTAGTTTTCCAATTTTTTCAAATTGCTCTGCAAAGCGGCAGCATCCTGTATGGAACTTATAGTTTTGCACAATTTAGTGTCATCAGCAAAAATAGAAACAGTACTGTCTATACCCACCTCCAGGTCATTAATAAACAAGTTAAAAAGCAAAGAATGAAGAAAACAGCAGCACTCCGGTTGTTTTGAAAAATGTGAATCTTTACTAAGTTCCAAAGGCAACATTTCGGGCTTCACTCCAGCCCTTTATCAAGCCTATTAGTACAAATACAAACAAGTGTTTAAATACCCACAGGAAGAGGAGGATCAGTCCATATTCACCTCCATTTAACCCATAATATTCTGTGAATATATTTAGTGCACACTAGGGATGTAGCGAACTGTTCGCCGGCGAACTAATTCGCGCGAACATCGGGTGTTCGCGAACGCGGAAGTTCGCGAACTTTCGGCGTATGTTCGCCATTTGGGTTCGCCTTAGCTGGCGCGAAATTTTGACCTCTCACCCCAAACCAGCAGATACATGGCAGCCAATCAGGCAGCTCTCCCTCCTGGGCCACCCCCCCCCCCTTGGACCACTCCCTTCCATATATAAACCGAAGCCCAGCAGCCATTTTACATTCTGCCTGTGTGTGCTTGAAGAGATAGTGTAGGGAGAGAGCTGTGTATTCATTTGAAGGAGAGTTTAAGTAGTTTTTCTGGCTAGTAATCTACTTTCTACTGCTCTGTATTTGTGTGGGGAGAGGACTGAGGAGCTGTGTATTTATTTTGAGGCAGAGTTTAAGTAGTTTTTCTGGCTAGTAATCTACTTTCTACTGCTCTGTATTTGTGTGGGGAGAGGACTGAGGAGCTGTGTATTTATTTTGAGGCAGAGTTTAAGTAGTTTTTCTGGCTAGTAATCTACTTTCTACTGCTCTGTATTTGTGTGGGGAGAGGACTGAGGAGCTGTGTATTTATTTTGAGGCAGAGTTTAAGTAGTTTTTCTGGCTAGTAATCTACTTTCTACTGCTCTGTATTTGTGTGGGGAGAGGACTGAGGAGCTGTGTATTTATTTTGAGGCAGAGTTTAAGTAGTTTTTCTGGCTAGTAATCTACTTTCTACTGCTCTGTATTTGTGTGGGGAGAGGACTGAGGAGCTGTGTATTTATTTTGAGGCAGAGTTTAAGTAGTTTTTCTGGCTAGTAATCTACTTTCTACTGCTCTGTATTTGTGTGGGGAGAGGACTGAGGAGCTGTGTATTTATTTTGAGGCAGAGTTTAAGTAGTTTTTCTGGCTAGTAATCTACTTTCTACTGCTCTGTATATTTTGTCTAAATAACAATTTGTCTAAATAACAATAATAATTCCGTGTCCAGAAACACAACCTGAGTGACGGTTTTCCACCAGCAATAATATATTCCGTATCCAATACTGTATACGTTGCCCTTGCAGGCCTTGTTGCCCGGTGTCTGCAACCAAGTGCCACCTAGCTGTGTGAGCTTTTTCACAATCTGTCTAAATAACAATAATAATTCCGTGTCCAGAAACACAACCTGAGTGACGGTTTTCCACCAGCAATAATATATTCCGTATCCACTACTGTATACGTTGCCCTTGCAGGCCTTGTTGCCCGGTGTCTGCAACCAAGTGCCACCTAGCTGTGTGAGCTTTTTCACAATCTATCTAAATTACAATAATAATTCCGTGTCCAGAAACACAACCTGAGTGACGGTTTTCCACCAGCAATAATATATTCCATATCCACTACTGTATACGTTGCTCTTGCAGGCCTTGTTGCCCGGTGTCTGCAACCAAGTGCCACCTAGCTGTGTGAGCTTTTTCACAATCTGTCTAAATAACAATAATAATTCTGTGTCCAGAAACACAACCTGAGTGACGGTTTTCCACCAGCAATAATATATTCCGTATCCACTACTGTATACGTTGCCCTTGCAGGCCTTGTTGCCCGGTGTCTGCAACCAAGTGCCACCTAGCTGTGTGAGCTTTTTCACAATCTGTCTAAATTACAATAATAATTCGCGGCCGAGGCCAAGACTAACCCCAAAAAGTTTTTTAAGTATATTAATAGTAAAAAGATGCAGGTTGAGGGTGTGGCCCCATTGAGTTATAATAACAATATGGTTACAGCGGATACAGAAAAGGCAGATGTGCTTAACCAGTTCTTTTCTTCTGTGTATACAGTAGAGGAGCCAGTGGGACAAGTCCCACCCATTAGCTGCACTGTTGCCTCAGCTCCAACTACACAGTGGTTGGCACAGGATATGGTGCTTAAAGGGTTACACACGATAAATGTAAACAAGGCACCTGGGCCAGATGGAATACACCCTCGGGTACTGAGAGAGCTAGGGGCAGAATTGCAGTGGCCCTTGTTTCTGATATTCTCAGACTCTCTTTCATCAGGTATGGTACCTAGGGATTGGAAGAAGGCGAATGTCATTCCCATATTTAAAAAGGGAGTAAGATCTCAGCCTGGCAATTATAGGCCTGTAAGTTTGACATCCGTGGTGGGCAAGTTATTTGAAGGCTTGTTAAGGGATCACATTCAAAATTATGTAGTGGAGAATGGCATTATGAGCAGTAATCAGCATGGCTTTATGAAGGACAGGTCATGTCAGACCAATTTAATTGCTTTTTATGATGAGGTAAGTAAGAAGCTGGACAGTGGGGATGCAGTAGATATCATCTATTTGGATTTTGCGAAAGCATTTGATACCGTTCCCCACAAACGACTGCTTTCTAAGCTAAGGTCTATTGGTCTTAGTGAAGCCGTTTGCACATGGATAGAAAACTGGCTACAGGATCGGGTACAGAGGGTGGTTGTTAATGGTACATTCTCTACTTGGAATAAGGTCCTCAGTGGGGTCCCTCAGGGTTCTGTACTGGGTCCACTTTTGTTTAATTTGTTCATAAATGACTTAGGGGAGGGTATTATGAGTAATGTATCAGTGTTTGCTGATGACACAAAACTCTGCAGACCAGTCAATTCTATCCAGGATGTGACATCCCTGCAGCAGGATCTTGACCAACTGGCAATCTGGGCAGCTAAGTGGCAGATGAGATTTAATGTGGATAAATGTAAGGTCATGCACCTGGGATGTAAAAACATGCAAGCCCCGTATACCCTTAATGGGACTGCACTAGGCAAATCCATAATGGAGAAGGACCTTGGAGTCCTTGTAGATAATAAACTTGGCTGTAGCAAGCAATGCCAGGCAGCAGCTGCAAGGGCAAACAAGGTTTTGAGCTGTATTAAAAGGGGTATAGATTCACGGGAGGAGGGGGTTATTCTTCCCCTTTACAGAGCGCTGGTAAGGCCCCATCTAGAATATGCTGTTCAGTTTTGGTCTCCAGTGCTCAAACGGGACATTACTGAGTTAGAGAGGGTCCAGAGAAGGGCAACTAAGCTGGTAAAGGGTATGGAAAGTCTCAGTTATGAAGAAAGACTGGCCAAGTTGGGTCTGTTTACACTGGAGAAGAGGCACTTAAGAGGTGACATGATAACTATGTATAAATATATAAAGGGATCATATAATAACCTTTCTAATGTTTTATTTACCAGTAGGTCCTTCCAACGGACACGAGGGCACCCACTCCGTTTAGAAGAAGGGAGGTTCCATTTAAACATTCGGAAAGGATTTTTTACAGTGAGAGCTGTGAAGTTCTGGAATTCCCTCCCCGAATCAGTCGTGCTGGCTGATACATTATATAACTTTAAGAAGGGGCTGGATGGATTCTTAGCAAGTGAGGGAATACAGGGGTATGGGAGATAGCTCTTAGTACTAGTTGATCCAGGGACTGGTCCGATTGCCATCTTGGAGTCAGGAAGGAATTTTTTCCCCTCTGTGGCAAATTAGAGAGGCTTCAGATGGGGTTTTTTTGCCTTCCTCTGGATCAACTAGTAGTTAGGCAGGTTATATATAGGCATTATGGTTGAACTTGATGGACGTATGTCTTTTTTCAACCCAACTTACTATGTTACTATGTTACTATGTAATTCCGTGTCCAGAAACACAACCTGAGTGACGGTTTTCCACCAGCAATAATATATTCCGTATCCACTACTGTATACGTTGCCCTTGCAGGCCTTGTTGCCCGGTGTCTGCAACCAAGTGCCACCTAGCTGTGTGAGCTTTTTCACAATCTGTCTAAATAACAATAATAATTCCGTGTCCAGAAACACAACCTGAGTGACGGTTTTCCACCAGCAATAATATATTCCGTATCCACTACTGTATACGTTGCCCTTGCAGGCCTTGTTGCCCGGTGTCTGCAACCAAGTGCCACCTAGCTGTGTGAGCTTTTTCACAATCTGTCTAAATAACAATAATAATTCTGTGTCCAGAAACATCACCCAAGTTGTTGTTGTTTTGTAAAAATAAAAAAAATGCCAGGCAAAGGCAGGCCGCCACGCAGAGGCACTAGGGGCCGTGCTGCTATGATATCCTGTGGCCCTAGGAAATTGCCCAGTTTTCCGAAGGCACTTACCCTGAACTCCCAAAATTCTGAAGAGGTAGTTGACTGGCTTACACAGCACACCCCATCCTCTACTGTTTCTAACTTTGCCACAACATCCTCATCCTCCTCTGCTATGGGCACCCCACGTACCACTTCCTCCACCACCGTACAAACTAGGGTGCAAATCCTACTGGCTTAATTGTAAGCCAAACTTTTTGGACAGGTAAATCCTGAATTTTTCTCTCTTCTACTCTTCTGTGCTTGACACCCTATCTGAGTTCTTTGAAAGGGTTTGGCTGGGGCATGGTTATTATACCATCTAGCTTTGATGTTTTTAATGTCTTCTGTGCTTGTTGTCACCCTATCTTAGTTCTTTGAAAGGGTTTGCCTGGGGATTGGTTATGATACCATCTATCTAAGATATTTTTTCTGTCTTCTGTGCTTGGTACGCTATCTTCGATTTTTTAAAGGTTCTGCCTCAGGATTGGTTATGATACCATCTATCTAACATATTTTTTCTGTCCTCTGTGCTTCAGTGGCTGCAACAAAAAAACCATAATTTTTTAGGAATGTACACATTCCTGATTTTTCAGGGTTCTGCAACAGCGGCAAAATCGTATCTTTTATGGTCACCACAGGTGATCGAAAAGGTAGGACAAACCTGGGCCCACACTGCAGAATCAGTGTTTTTTGGTTCACGTTACTGTACATTGAATTACCTCTGCCTGACCATGCACGTGCGCACAAGCACGGTGACTGCTAAACACACCACTACAGAAATATTCCCACCGACGGGACGAATGTCCTGGAGGTGACAAGCAACTAGTAAAAACTAATATTCGCACACTTGACAGTATCATTAAAGCTTTTTGCGTTTTTTTTCGTTGCAGTAAACGCGGGGTTTTGTCTTTGCGTGTGAACCGGCCGTAACCTTTACACGACTTGATTGGAATGTAGATGCCGGACTTTTTAAGTTTAGGAATGTAGTGTGTTTTCTCCCCTTAACAGCACAAAACGCAACGCTGTGTCAACAACGTATTTTTCAGAGAAATGTTTGCCCTTGATGCCCCTCCTGCATGCCACTGTCCAGGGCATGGCACCCTTTAAACAACTTTAAAATCAGTTTTCTGGCCAGAGATTGCTTTTCTAGGTTTTAAAGTTCGCCTTCCCATTGAAGTCTATGGGGTTCGCAAAGTTCGCGAACGTTCGCACTTTTCGGCGAAAGTTCGCGAACGGGTTCGCGAACATTTTTTTTTGGGTTCGCGAACATTTTTTTTTAGGTTCGCTACATCCCTAGTGCACACAATGAAAGGCCTGTCACCTGGCGGTCTCAATAGGGAATATACCCCTATGATGTTTATATGAGTAAGTTGATGTTAAGTGCTTGGTTTTAACAAATACTTGTGTTTTATGTCTTAAATTTTTGCTTATATGTTTTGTTTCATTTTTCTTTAGGACAGTAAGATTTAAAGATGTGGGAGCTCCTGATCCATATTAGTTCTGGGGTTAATTGTCCCCTGAATGTGGCATTGGAGCCAGAGAGATATTTGATGGATGAAATAAACTGCAGTAAGATACTGTCCATTTCACGAGCTGTTCAATTTGCTATATGTGATACATGTCACAGGGCACTTAGTATATTGCATGCATAGGCATTTATCTTGTGATTTATTGTATTTACTAAATATATTCACAAAATTTTATGGGTTAAATGGAAGTGAATATGGGGTTAATTGTCCCCTTAATTCGGCATTGGAGCCAGAAAGATATTTGAGGGATGAAATACACTGCAGTGGGATGCTGTCCATTTCAAGATTTGTTTAATTTTTTATATATGTTATATGTAATACATGCCACAGGGCACTTCTTATATTGTATACATAGGCACTTAGTTTGCATTTCATTGTGTGCACTAAATATATTCACAGAATATTATGGGTTAAATGGAGGTGAATATGGACTGATCCTCCTCTTCCTGTGGGTATTTAAACACTTGTTTGTATTTGTACTAATAGGCTTGATAAAGGGCTGGAGTGAAGCCCTAAACGTTGCCTTTGGCACTTAGTAAAGATTCACATTTTTCAAAACAACCGGAGTGCTGCTGTTTTCTTCATTCTTGAATTTATCTGCCCGGGCAGTGGGTACAGCGTGCACCTGGGGCTGCAAGAAGCTATTTTCACTGTGTAAGCACATGTTAACTGATTCTATAAGTTAAAAAGCAAAGGGCCCCTGTGGTACTCCACTAACCACACTGGTCCAATTAGAAAATGGTCTATTTACCACCACTCTTTGTAATCTATCCTTCAGCCAGTTCTCTATCCAATTACAAATATTATGTTCTAGGCCAATATTCCTCAATTTGATCATTAACCTTCTGTGAGGTACTGTATCAAACGCTTTAGAAAAGTCCAAAAAGTCCAAGTCACCTTCTCATAAAAGGTTACTAAATTAGTCTGGCAAGATCTGTAACGCATTAAAACCATGCTGGCACAAACTTATTGTATTGTTAACTGCAATGTATTCAAGTACCCTATCCCTTATTACCCCTTCCAAAAGTTTTCCTACTTATGATGTCAGACTAACAGGCCTATAGTTTTCAGGCTGAGAAATCTCTCAGCACCATGCCAGACCTCAACGAATCCTGAAAAATTATGTGAAGAGGCTTGGCAATCACAGCGCTCAGCTCATTTAATACCCTGGAATGAATTCTATCTGGTCCTGGACCTTTGTTTACCTTTACATGTTCAAGTCTCTTTTGAATTTCCTCCTGAGTGACCCATGTGTCAGTAGCTAAATTACTAGAACTGGGCATATTAAAAGGGAAGCCTTCATTAGCTGGCTCCTCAGATGAAAAATAAGAGTTCAAAATTTCTGCTTTTTCCCTGTTCTCATCAACCAACTTACCCCCCTGTGATAAAAAGGTTTCCACCCCTTCTTGCTTCATTTTTTTTTTACTATTGACATAATTAAAAAATAATTTTGGATTCTTTTTACTCCTAGCTGCAATATCCCTTTCCATCTCTATTTTAGCTTGCCTGATAGCTTTTTTTGCATGCTTTATTTGCTTTCTTATACCTGATGAAAGTTTCTGCTGTCCAAGCTAACTTGAATGCTTTAAAAGCATGTTTTTCCTTACCAACCTCAAAACTAACACTTTTATTCAGCCATAAAGGTTTTGCTTTGTGATGCCTCTCCTTGCTTACAAGGGGAATATACTGTTGTGTATACCTGCAAAGAAATGTTTAAAGATGTTTCAGGTTTCTTCTGTGTCTAACCCTATGAAAAGCCTTTCCCAGTTGACACATTGCAGAGAAACCCTTATACTAGTAAAGTCTGCATGTCTAAAAATGAGCATTTTAGTTATTCCCTTATAGAGCTGTCTCTGCAGCATTATCTCAAAGGAGACCATGTTGTGATCACTGTTCCCCAAATGCTCACCCAAACAAATGTTAGAGATTTCAGTATTATTAGATATTACCAGGTCCAAAATAGAGTCATTCCTAGTAAAAAGTTGTCATTTAGCATATTTACAAACCTACTAGCTTTTCCTGACTTAGCCACCCCATTACTCCAGTCAATGTCCGGATAATTAAAGTCCCCCATAATAACAACTTGACCCAGTTGTGAAGCCTCCTCCATTTGCAACAATTGCTGGGTCTCATCCCCCTAATCTATACAGGGTGGTTTATAGCATACACCAATGCTCATTTTCTTTGTGACCTTCAGCCCTACTGAAATTTCTACCCAAAGAGATTTGACGTTTTCATGGGGTCTTTTTGCAGTGGGAGGTGTGGTTCCAGCTGGGCTTTCCTTCCAATTTGACTGAGGTGGTGGTAGTCAGCAGGACCTGATGTGGACCCTCAAATCTAGGATCAAGGGTGTTTTTCCAAACAAATTTCTTTAGCATCACTAAGTCCTGGGGCTGCAAGGAGAGAGTTCACTCAGTGAAGGTGGGATCTGGAACAAAAGAGAACACCTGACCATGCACTTTAGTTAGTTCACAAGTCAATTGAGATACAAAATTAGTTAAAGCATCAGAGTGTAATTTTAGCTGCTGGGGAAAGTAATACCTTAATCTGGGGTCTGACCCAAACAAAATTTTGAAGGGGGATAGTTTACAGTACCCCCTTGGTGAGTATCTAACACTGAACAGAACTACAGGCAATCTGTCAGGTAATTGCATCCTGGAGTGCTTTTTTTATTATTTATATTTCTTTCTTTCTTTTTATTTTCACATATTTATTCCCATCCCTGGCTGCCACCAGCTCACATGCTCCCTCCCTCCACCTTACTATTGGTTTGATCCCTGGAATCCAGCAGAGAGAGATACCAGGCTGCTAAATTTCTGACTCTGTTTTGCTCATCTTGTTCACACTTTAACAACCCTTCCTTAGGGTGGCAACTACACTCCATGGTTAGGTATCCTCTGGAAATAGCATCATCCCAAATTTGTATTATAATTTTCCCTAGATTTTCTTGTCCCACAGGAAAATGGACCCTGATTTTAGGTAGTCACCACCCCCCTTCCGACATTAAAATACCCCACATCCAATCGCAATCGGCGTATGATTATCCCACTCCAGCATGCCCACCACTCAGCTGGAATGTAACTATTAACCCCTCTTATGCCTGCACATAAGAGTCCTCCTTTCACTGACCTTCACGGGCACAACCTCGGACTGTTCACAGAGACCAGTTATAGGGAAGAAACAGAAAACATATAACAAAAATCCGGCAATAGACACCATGTGCAGGTTCAATAAATGGGATTTAGGCAGTAGGAACCTGTCTTTGCTGACTGCTAGGAAACCACTGGGGATGACGGACTTATCAAGAATGGGATATGGGGATGACATGGTTAAAGGAACAGTAACACCAAAAAATGAAAGAGCTTTAAAGTATTAAAAATATAATGCACTGTTGTCCTGCACTGGTAAAACTGGTGTGTTTGCTACAGTAACACTACTATAATTTATATAATAAGCTGCTGTGTAGCCACGGGGGCAGCCATTCAAGCTGGAAAAAAGGAGAAAAGGCACAGGTTACATAGCAGATAACAGATAAGTTCTGTAGAATACAATAGTGTTTTATCTGTTATCTGCTATGTGCCTGTGCCTTTTCTCCTTTGAATGGCTGCCTCCATGGCTACATAGCAGCTTATTTATAGAAATGATAGTAGACTTTCTGAAGTAAACACACAACTTTTACCAGTGCAGGGCAGCAGCACATTATATTTTAGCTACTTTTATACACTTTCATTTTTTTGTTGTTACTGTTCCTTTAAGAAACTAAAATCTAGGTTCCCACCATGTCCCTGAGGTGATCAGTCTCCGCCCCGTCCCGTGTTAATTGTTCAGAATCTTTTTGTTAGGCTTAAAGGCAGACAGGACCTGCAACCTCCCATTAGGCTCCAATTGTCAAGGACACAATTAGTCCTCACGGTATCTACTCCTGTCCAAGTTAATTCAGCAAAGCTTGTGGGTGCGCACTGGAAGAATCATACTGACACCAGGTTCAGTACTCCTTACAGGTTTTATCAGGAATGGATGGTAGTAATTTCTTAGAATTTTTTCTTATTTCCAACTCCTTATAATGAAAATTAATTGCAACAATTCCGAAAAAGCAAACAGGCTGTACTGGGATCAAGGTCCCTACAAAACCTTATTAGCTTATTCAGAGGTATTCCTTAATGTTGCAATAAATTTAGATGACCAGTTTAAAAATATAAGTATTACGATATTAAAACATTTACTTCTAAAGATGATAACAAAGACACAACACAGACAAACAGTAATTCACCCAACAGTATTGCAACAAGAGACCTGTGCCTACCCAATGCCCCTCCTTTAGAGGCTTACCTTTGAGTTTACCAAAAACTCTGGAGTTTACCAAAAACTCCTTATTACCTTTGCGTTTACCAGCAACTCATTATTACATTATTACATTACATTAACATTTATTTATAAAGCGCCAACATATTCCGCAGCGCTGTACAATAAGTGGGTTACATACATTGGACGTACAGAGTAACATATAAAGCAATCAATAACCGATACAAGAGGTGAAGAGGGCCCTGCCCAAAAGAGCTTACAATCTACAAGGAGAGTTACCAAAAATTATCCCTTGTCAGGGATATCTCCATATTACTACCTTACCAACCACTATTTGCACGCGCCCTAAACCTTAACCCTATATTGGCAATACAGCATTAAGCATTTAAGGAGGGCAAGAAAAAAAATTGTCAAAAAGACAGATTTTTACTTACCACTCTGTGCCGCCTGCCCTATCCCGGGAACTTGCACAGAGAGACACAGACAAGTAGTGAATCTCCTAACAAATCCAGTTTATTGATGGTTTTGCCACAGATTATATACATGTAGATAAAGATATTCCATTATGCTTACCTAACATGGGTGGGCACATATGCCTTGCAGTTATTAGAAGAAAACAGGAATTCATTTAGAGTAGCTGCTGAAGCTTATTTTGGTTTATTAGCCTTGAACATTTGCTGAGATCATCAAGGACAAAATAACTTGGGCAGAGACAGGATGGTCAAGGTAATCATAACAACTGAAGTAGCACATACACAGACCTTCTTAGAATTGTGCATACATATGTTAACCCTTCAATTACGCTGGGAGACAAAATTCTGTGTTGCTGAACATGCACACCACTGCACGTTAGGTTCTTTTATTGAAATGTGTGCCCCAGTTAGAGGGGCAAGGTAGCCTTGGATGTGAGTATGTTCAATCAAGTATCTTTCCCCACTGACAGGTATATGCCCATCGCCAATCTCCAGCTCTGAATCACTTGCTGTAATGTGGGTGTATATTGTAACTGTATGTACCATATTCTGTGCTGCTGAATCATGCACACCACTGCACAGCAGGTTTTCTAATAGAAATGTGTGCCTCAGTTTGAATGCCAAGGTTCATGAAGTAGAGTATGTTCATTTATGGGTCTTGGCATTCTGATAGGTGTATGCCCCATTGCCAATCTCCAGCTCCAAATCACTTGCTGTAATGTGAGTATATATTGTAACAGTATGTAACAGTATGGATTTTCTGCTTCTCTATTTTCTCAAGCCCTACTCTGTGTATTAGCTGAGACATAGCTTTAATTGTAGTAGAAGCCAGTCTCCAGCTCTGAATCACTTGGTTACCAGATGTCACATTACAATAGTCACAAGACAGGCTGTTTATCAGACATGTGGCCCCATCAAAGCCTCCTCCTAACAGTCATGTGAATTTATTTGGTTCATGGCCGAATGGCTCTTTGTCAGATTTTTTGTATTACAGTGTTTTTACATTGATACCAATTTGCCATTAAATAGAAATAGGCCCCTATATTGTAATATGGTACAAGATGTGCAGCTAACTGAATTACTTGTTTTACAGTTTGCAGGTGGAGCCTCAGTGGATGAGAAGGGGACAGCGAGTAAGAGAGAGAAGAGGGCAGAGGAGATTTTCATTAAAAATATATATTGTGTTTACGCCTTAAAATATAACTTTAATTAATAAATTAGTATTAAAAAAAGAAATTGTATTAATTGCCCGTCATATCATAAAACCATATAGAATCAGAAAGACCAAAAAACAAGAAGTTGGAAAAGGGGACATTAAGTAACCTATTATTGAAAAAAGAATGTGAATGGATTTACAGATTAAGATCAAGAGCACCTTTAGGTCTGAATGAAGGTTTCACCTTCACTCCATTTATATCTAAAAAATAGGATCAACATCATCCTCGAACAACTTTGACCCTTTCTCTTTCTCCTCATTTTTGTTACCATATAAATATATATTTTCCTTAGTTTTAGCTCTCTTTGTCAAGATGCCGTGTGATTGAGTAACCAGTAGATGGCGCTAGTATGAGTGAAGAGTGCCATTACAAGCAGGGTATATATAGCCAACATCAGCCAATACTGACCATTGATATCCCCTGACTAAAGGTGCCCATCCACAATAAGATCCGCTCGCTTGACGATGTCGCCAAGCGAGCGGATCTTCACTCGATATCCCCACCTATGGGTGGGCGATATCGGGTAGCAAGTAATTAAAAAAAAAAATAATCCGATCGTTTGGCCCTGGGGCCAAACGATCGGATTACATTTGTGGTTATGGGGCAGTCGGTTCGGGGACAGCATCAACGAGCCGATGCGGTCCCCGATCCGACTGGATTTTCTAACCTGGCCGATCGAGATCTGGCCAATTCCAGGCCAGATATCGGTCGGCCAGGTCGCTCTGTTCTGCCCATACACGGGCCGATTAGCTGCCGAATCGGTCCAAGGGACCGATATCTGCAGCTATAGTCGGCCCGTGTATGGGGCCCTTAAGTCATGAGCAAACGTGACGAAACGCATAGGGCGGGTATACGCAATTGCGAGGGTGGGTGAGCGGCAGTGAAACGAGCAAGCTGTTACAGCTCTAGTGCAATGCGGCTCCTGATAAACATGATTGTTGGAATGATAGGGTTAAAGGATTGCTGCTATCGCTGTGAACATTAAGCGCTGTGAGGGTATTGAATTATTTAGGTTTTCCATACTTTCAGACTTATCCTCATCCTAATCTTTTATCGGCAGAAGTTACCAATTGTTCAGTGGTTAACTGTATGACAGAAACACTATTGTAGGTGGCTCTCCACCCTTGTATAAAATTGTCTTTGCTCACCAATATGGATTTAGTAGGTCTATTAGGTTTTAAGCAAGGTTAATACAATAAGTTGCCTTGTCCTGAAGCCCTATTTCAACACATAGGGTTGAAAAAAGACCAGAGTCCATCAAGTTCAACCCATCCAAGTAAACCCAGCACACACAACCCACACCTACCAATCTATACACTCACATACATAAACTATATAAACAACCACTAATACTAACTGTAGATATTAGTATCACAATAGCCTTGGATATTCTGATTGTTCAAGAACTCATCCAGGCCCCTCTTAAAGGCATTAACAGAATCTGCCATTACCACATCTCTAGGAAGGGCCTTCAAATGGAAGCTCCGTTCCTCTAATCTAAAGGGGTGACCTCTGGTGGATTGATTGTTTTTATGGGAAAAAAGAAAATCCCCCATCTACCTATAATCCCCTCTAATGTACTTGTACAGAGTAATCATGTCCCCTCGCAAGCGCCTCTTTTCCAGAGAAAACAACCCCAACCTCGACAGTCTAACCTCATAGTTTAAATCTTCCATCCCCTTAACCAGTTTAGTTGCACGTCTCTGCACTCTCTCCAGCTCATTAATATCCTTCTTAAGGACTGGAGCCCAAAACTGCACTGCATACTCAAGGTGAGGCCTTACCAGGGACCTATAAAGAGGCAAAATTATGTTTTCATCCCTTGAGTCAATGCCCTTTTTTATACAAAACAGCACTTTATTTTGTTTAGTAGCCACAGAATGACACTGCCTGGAATTAGACAACTTGTTATCAACAAAAAACCCTAGATCCTTCTCCATTAAGGAAACCCCCAACAAACTACCATTCAGTAGATAGTTCGCATTTATATTATTTCTACCAAAATGCATAACTTTGCACTTATCAACATTGAACCTCATTTTCCAGTTTGCTGCCCAGTTTTCCAATTTTGTCAAATCGCTCTGCATAGCGGCAACATCCTGCATGGACCTTATAAACAAGTTAAAAAGCAAAGGACCAAGGACTGACCCCTGCGGTACTCCACTAACCACCAATTAGAAAATGTTCCATTTACCATGACTCTTTGTAATCTATCCTTCAGTCAGTTCTGTATCCAATTACAAATTTTATGTTCTAGGCCAATATTCCTCAATTTGATTATTAACCTACTGTGAGGTACTGTATCAAACGCTTTAGCAAAGTCCAAGTAGATGACATCAACTGCCATTCCAGCATCGAGGTTCCTACTCACCTCCTCATAAAAGGCGACTAAATTAGTCTGGCAAGATCTGTTACGCATAAAACCATGCTGGCACAAACTAATAGTATTGTGAACTGCAATGTATTCAAGTACCTTATGCCTTATTACCCCTTCCAAAAGTTTTCCTACTACCGATGTTAGACTAACAGGCCTATAGTTTTCAGGCTGAGAACGGGATCCCTTTTTAAATAATGGCACCACATTAGCAATCCGCCAGTCTCTCGGCACCATGCCAGACCTCAACGAATCGTGAAAAATTAAGTGAAGAGGTTTGGCAATCACAGCGCTCAGCTCATTTAATACCCTGGGATGAATCCCATCTGGTCCTGGACCTTTGTTTACCTTTACATGTTCAAGTCTCTTTTGAATTTCCTCCTAAGTGACCCATGCGTCAGTAGCTAAATTACTAGAACTGGGCATTTTAAAAGGGAAGCCTTCATTACCTGGCTCCTCAGATGTATAGACAGATGAAAAATAAGAGTTCAAAATTTCTGCTTTTTCCCCATTCTCATCAACCAACTTACCCTCCCGTGATAATAAGATTCTTTTTACTCCTAGCTGCAATATCCCTTTCCATTTCTATTTTAGCTTGCCTGTTTTTTTGCATGTTTTATTTGCTTCCTTGTACCTGATGAAAGTTTCCACTGTCCCAGCTATCTTGAATGCTTTAAAAGCACGTTTTTTCTTACCAACCTCGACACTAACACTTTTATTCAGCCATATAGGTTTTGCTTTGCGATGCCTCTGCTTTCTTACAAGGGGAATATACGGTTGTGTATACCTGCAAAGCAATGTTTTAAATATGTTCTATTTTCCTTCTGTGTCTAACCCCATGAAAAGCCTTTACCAGTTGACACATTGCAGAGATGCCCTTATACTGGCAAAATCTGCACGTCTAAAATTAAGCATTTTAGTTACTCCCTTATAGCTCTGTCTCTGCAGCATTATCTGCTGAAAAACGCCATGTGCGACTTGTGCGGCGTTTTTAGGCAGAGAAAAAACACAGCTGAAAAACGCCACGCGAACCCAAATTGCGAACATACGTGAAAAGTTTGCCAACTTGCAGACTTGCAAACACCCGATGTTTGCGCAAATTAGTTCGCCGGCGAACAGTTCGCTACATCTCTAATCACCAGGTCCAAAATAGATTCATTACTAGTCGGTTCTTGAACCACCTGAAATAAAAAGTTGTCATTTAGCATATTTACAAACCTACTAGCTTTTTCTGACTTAGCCACCCCATTACTCCAGTCATGTCCGGATAATTAAAGTCCCCCATAATAACAGCTTGACCCAGTTTTGAAGCCTCCTCCATTTGCAACAATAGCTGGGCCTCATCCCCCTCATCTACACGGGGTGGTTTATACATACCCCCCAACTGTCCCGCTTTTCGCGGGGACAGTCACGGTTTTTACAGCGCGTCCCGCTGTCCCGGATAGTTGAATGAATGTCCCGCATTACGAAAATGCAGAACATTCATTGAACAACCCAGGGACAGCAGGATGTGCTCGCTGGAGCCGAGCGCTCAGGCTCCAGCTCGTTCTGTGGCTCCTGCTCCTTATGCGGCTCCTCTAACTGCAGCGACAGGCCCTTTTATAATGTTGCGCCCGTGCGCAACCTTATAAAAGGGCCTGTCGCCGCCGTAGAAGGAGCCGCATAAGGAGCAGGAGTCTCAAGAAGCAGCATCTATGGGGGGAGCACTGTGTATTGGAGGTACTCTCTATGGAGGCAATTAGGGGCTACTGTGTATAGGGGCACTGTGTATTGGAGGTACTCTCTATGGGGGCAATTAGGGGCTACTGTGTATGGGGGTACTATGTATTGGGGGCACTGTACTGTGTATTGGAGGTACTCTCTATGGGGGCAATTAGGGGCTACTGTGTATGGAGGGGTACTGTGTATGGGGGAAATTGGGGGCACTGTGTATGGGGGCATTGTGTATGGGGGAAATTGGGGGCACTGTGTATGGGGGCATTGTGTATGGGGGGTACTTTCTATGGGGCAGTGTATGGGGGCTACTGTCTGTCTATGCGGTCAATTGGGGGCACTGTCTATGGAGGGCATTGTCTATGGAGGGCATTGTCTATGGGGGTAAATGGGGCACTGTGTATGGGGGTACTGTCTATTGGGCCATTGGGGCAAAAAAAATGAATTTTAAAAATGGGGTGGGGTAATTGGGGCGTGGCCACAGAAGTGGGCATGGTCAATAAAATTGACGCGCTGTGCGCGCCAAATCTTTTTGTCCCTCTTTTCATTTTTCAAATGTTGGGAGGTATGGTTTATAGAATACACCAATGATCATTTTCTTTGTGACCTTCAGCCCTACTGAAATTTCTACCCAAAGAGATTCAACGTTTTCATTGGTAATGTCTATATTACATGACTTTAAATTTGACTTTACATAAAGACAAACCTCTCCACCCTTTTTAATCTCTCTGTCCCTCCTAAAAAGTGTATAACCAATTAAATTCACAGCCCAGTCGCATTTATCATCCCACCAGGTCTCAGTGATACCAATTAAATCATAATTTTCAATACATGCAATAGCTTGCAGCTCCCCTAATTTACCCGACAAGCTTCTAGATATTGATATTGATAGGTGATATAATGAATTTCTTTAATTATGCATAAAATTGATTAACCCATACCAGCAGCATTTTGCCAACCGGTATGAAATCTATTGTTTTTTGGTCTTTCTGATTCTATATGGTTTTATGATATGAGGGGCAATTAATAAAATTGCTTTTTTTTAATACTAATTTATTAATAAAAGTTATATTTTAAGGCGTAAACACAAAATATATTTTTTCTGAGTATGAATTAGATAACATATACTTCCCCTTTTCTCTTTTTTGCAGTTGAAAGCACTCACGGCTCAATATAATTCAAAAAAATCAAAAAGAATTTTATTGCTCCACACTCACATCAACTAACATCATTTCGATCCACTAGGGATTATCGTCAGGATAATAAACAAAGTGTTCACAGTGTTTAAATAGTATGCATAACCAATCATTATACGCAATCAATTTTAAATGATAATATACCTCAATTTATACCCTCCCATTTAAAGGGGAACAAAAGTGCTAAAAATTTTTTATCCCAAATCCATCTTTTCATTAAAATGATTAGAAAGTGAATACCAAATGATATAAATAGTGATTGAAAATTCATAAAATAGTTTAAAAAGGTCACATTTATCATAAAATTCATTTTTGATCTGGAGATGTCTAGAAAGGAAACCCTCCACTCAAGAAGGCTTCCGATAGATATACCATGCTTACAGAAGGTTACTACTAGGGGATTGTCATTTTTTATCACAATCAGTCACCTGTATCATTCAGAATCATATCAATAAATATTTGCCTTTTCACCAACATCATTAAACCAAAATGTGACAGGATATATGATCCCCTAATTATTATCTTAATTTCTGTAAAGCAGACCAATCCATCCAGTTCTCTTTCTATAGATTGCTCATATTGAGTCTTATCATGACTAGTGATGGGCAAAATGTTTCAGCAGGCATGGATTCACTGCAAATTTCCGCGTTTCACCATTGGCGGATTGTTTCACAAAATTGATGAAAAAATTTGCCGTGGAAAAATTCGCTGAGCATTCAAAAATTGTCGCCCGCGACAAAAGAATAGCCGCGGGCGACAAAAGAATAGCCGAGTGACAAAAGAATAGCCGTGCGACAAAAAATAGCCGCGGGCGACAATTTTTTTTGACATGCGACATCACTAATCATGACCTAAACATATTCATAGGGAACCCACCCCATATCAAAGAAAACATGATAAGGACTGCATCTCATTTAGTCCATGAGGAGTCCTGCTTGTGGTGGAGGAATCGGGGAGAGAATTAGCTAAAATACGTTTTTGCCGAATTGGAACTTAAATCACTAGCTATTTTACAAGCTGATCAGTCTGTGAACTGGAAGAGTAAACTTGAATTGAGTTTGGAGCAGTACCACCAAGATTTAATCACATTTAAACAGTCTAAGGTTATTAAGGTTGATCAGGATTACAAAGATCATAGAGTGTATGGGTGGTTGATCGGGAGAGTGGAAAATGGTATAAACGTAAAACCAGGAGGGACAGAGGATTGTCCACAGTAGATAGCGCAGGTGATTCCCCTTCCTCTGATTTTGATACACCATCTCCTGTAACAGTATGTACTACACAGAAAAGTACTCTAGTGGGAGTGCAAACACGTATTAATTTTATAGGAGAGGCCAGAGGAAGAGGAAACATACCAGGCGGGGTGGGAGGAACTTGAGGCAGACCCCCAAGGAAGCCAACACTGTGATTTTTCATTTGAATCAACATGTGCTGACACAGGGCAAATTCTTACTATTATCACAAGGATTAACATTTGTTCCTGTTAGTAGAAATGATCTATTTGATCTTGAAGTGGATCTGTTCCAGTTTCAACAGAAGTTGAAGCTTAGGGACCACTTCAAAGTTGAGAATGATAGACAAATTTCGCCCTGGCAGCTTTTGATCCCCCGAATCTGGCCACTTCAATTAAAACCTATTGTGGGATTATACAACAGGATTCTAAGGAACTCTTTAAAGGGAAAGATAAATTCGATTCCACTTTAACAAAAACTGAACAAGATGCTATTAGAACTTTACAACAAGACCAGGAATTAATTATATGCCCAGCTGATAAAGGGAGCTCAGTGGTTTTATTGGATCGCTCTTATTACAGACAAGAATTATTACATCAATTGTCTGATGGTGAGACGTATGAGAAACTCTTGAGGGATCTAACTGATACATTTAAGTCTAAATTGAGAGCGTTATTGGATACAGCTGTTACAGCAGGTTGGATTAGTGAGGATTGTTTTACATATTTATCTGTTGAATATCCAAAATGTCCGATTATTTATACTCTTCCGAAAGTACATAAGAATGTATCTAAACATAAGAATGTATCTTAACGTTCATATGAACATGATTTCATTTATCCTAAGTACCAGAAAGAGTTAATATTATATTGTAGATTTATTGACGATATTTTGATTATTTGGCAAAGGGGACCACATTGGAATACAATCGTTTGTGGCAGAATTCAATGCACAATCCACACCTTTGAGATTTACTTTTTTTTTGTATTGGCATGCCGATACTATCGACTTTTTGGATGTGAGATTATATCATTCAAATGAGGGGGGTGGGTTCTACACTATATCGCAAATATACAGATTGTAATACGATATTACATGCTCGTAGTTTCCACCCTCCCTCAATTATAAAATCTATTCCATATACACAATTTTTGAGAGTGTTTAGAATTAATTCTGATTGGGCAACAGCAGAAACACAGGCATTGGAGATGTTGGAAAATTTCCTGGAACGTGGATATACTTTGAATTCTTTGAACTTTGCATTGAACAAAGCTCGTAGGACATCTGTGCAGGAACAAACCAGAAGATGTAAAAACAAAAATGCTTTGCAGAAAAATTAGCACTTTTGTTCCCCTTTAAATGGGAGGGTATAAATTGAGGTATATTATCATTTTAAATTGATTATGTATAATGATTGGTTATGCATACTGTCACGGTCGGCACCCAATACCAGAGCTAGTGCCAAGCACCCTGGTCTCAGCTCGTGCTTCACCAGTAGCGTGACCGCCTTTGGACTTATGCGAGAGGTGCAAAGCAGGAGTTCTGGCTAGCAATGGGGCACGACAGTAGAAAGTCAGTTAGGCCAAAGATCACGGTACGAATAGGGTTAAACAAGGTCGTCGTCAGGCAGGCTAGGTCGGGGCGGGCAGCAATCAAGGGTAGTCAGACAGGCGAGGGTCAAAACCGGGTAATCAATACAGCAGGATGAGACGAAATCGTAGTCAAAGTACAAGCCGGGGTCAGATATGGATAATCAGAATAGTCAGGAGCAAGCCGGGTCAAAACACAGGAAGGCAACAAGGCAGGATACAGAAACGAAGTGTACAAGGCTCAGAAAAGCACCAGGATCAAATCCTATCACGGGCAACAAAATGTAAACAACCGTCCCTTTAAATACCTTTGAATTTCGCGCCATTGCGCGCTGACGTCATCACGCCAGCGCGCATGCGCCTTTAAATGCGGAAGCGCGCGCGCGCGCCCACTATAAGGAAGCCGGCGCATGAAGAGGACAGCGCGGCGGGCGTCCCCGCTGACGGCGGCGCGGCGGGCATCCCCGCCGTGCCGGTAAGGCACATTTTGTTACATTACCCCCTCTCTAGGGGGGGCCACTGGACCCCCAGGCTTCTCAGGAAACCTTGAATGGAATTGCTTCCTGAGGCGATCAGCCTTGATGTCATCAACTGAAACCCAGGAGTTCTCCTCAGGACCGAAGCCCTTCCACCTGGTGAGATATTGTAACCTACCTCTCACCAGGCGGGAGTCGAGGAACTCCTGGATCTCGTACTCAGGCTGACCTTCAACCAACACTGGGGGAGGAACAGACATACCACGAGTATTAGAAGCAGGTTTTAGGAGAGAAACGTGAAAGGTATTAGTAATCTTGAAATTAGGAGGTAACTGAAGACGGACAGAAGATGAGTTAATTATTGCAATGATGGGATATGGACCAATGAACCTGGGACCCAGTTTGGGAGAGGGGACCTTCAACTTAATATTTTTGGTAGATAACCATACCAAATCCCCCACCTTGTACTGGGGAGCCTCCCTACGGGATTTGTCAGCAGCTTTTTTCTGGGCTAGGGAAGCTGCCAACAATGAATCATGAACTGACGACCATATTTCAGAACATTTTAAGACAGAGGAATTGGCAGAGGGTACCGGGGAATTAGAGCCAGAAAAAGAAAATGCTTTGGGGTGCAAACCATAAACGACAAAAAAAGGAGACCTCCCTGAGGAGGAATGGGTAGCATTATTGTAAGCAAATTCTGCCCAAGGAAGCAGTTCAGACCATGTGGACTGGTTATCGGATACATAGCACCTGAGATACTGCTCAAGGGACTGATTCACCCTTTCGGTTTGACCATTCGTTTGGGGGTGATAGGCAGAGGAAAAAGACAATTCTGTACCAACCAAAGAACAGAAAGCACGCCAAAATTTAGAAACAAACTGAACCCCCCTGTCAGAAATAATATTTTCAGGAAACCCATGAAACTTAAAAATGTGTGTGATGAATAAGTCAGCCAGGACTTTAGCAGAAGGGAGTTGTGGTAAAGACATAAAGTGAGCCATCTTACTGAACCTATCGACCACCACCCAAATCACTGTCTTACCCTGGGAAGGAGGCAATTCCACAATAAAATCCATAGAAATGTGAGACCATGGTTTCACTGGGATGGGTAAGGGATTTAAGAGACCCTGGGACAGATGATGAGATGGCTTAGAGCGTTGGCAGACTGCACAGGAATTGACAAAAGTTTTAGCGTCCTGCTTAAAGGAAGGCCACCAAACATGACGGGACAATAAAGAAACAGTTTTTGCAATACCTGGATGGCCTGCTATTTTAGAATCATGGACCTCTCTTAAAACTTGTTCCCTAAGCTCTTCAGGAACAAACCATTTACCTGATGGGGTTTCAACAGGGGCAGAAGATTGTAAAGGAGACAATAAGGAAGAGAGATCGGACTCCAAGGTTGCAACAACAATCTCCCTGGGAATGATGGGAGTACATTCACTAGAGTCGGAGGAAACAGAATTGAAACTCCTAGAGAGTGCATCTGCCTTGGTATTTTTTGAACCAGGCCTAAAAGTTAAAACAAAATTGAACCTTGAAAAAAATAAAGCCCATCTGGCTTGTCTTGGGTTCAAGCGCTTAGCGGACTCAATGTAAAGTAAATTTTTATGGTCCGTATAGACCGTCACCGGATGCTTAGCCCCCTCTAAGAGATGACGCCATTCCTCAAAGGCCAATTTGACCGCCAACAACTCCCTGTTCCCTATATCGTAATTTACCTCCGCGGGTAAAAACTTCTTGGAAAAAAAAGCACAGGGATGCAATTTGTTGGTCATCGGGTGTCTTTGAGAAAGGACTGCCCCAGCTCCTACCTCAGATGCATCTACTTCTACAATGAAAGGGAGTGCAGAATCGGGGTATTTAAGGAAAGAGGCAGAACTGAACTCTTTCTTAAGAGTTTCAAAAGCTTGAACAGCCTCAGGGGACCACATACTGGGATCAGCGCCCTTCTTAGTTAGATTCATGATGGGGGCTACAATAAGGGAAAAATTCTTAATAAATTGACGATAATAATTGGCAAACCCAAGAAACCTTTGTACTGCACGTAAAGAAAGAGGTTGTGCCCAGTCCAGGACCGCTTTCACCTTACCAGGATCCATCTCTAGACCTTTGCTGGTAATAATAAACCCCAAAAACTGGACCGAAGAGACCTCAAAGATACATTTTTCAAGTTTCGCATACAGGTTATTCTCCCTTAGCCTTTTTAAGACTTCACAAACATGGATACGATGTTCGTTAAGATTAGACGAGAAAATAAGAATATCGTCTAGGTAGACCACTACAAATACCGCTAGTAAATCACGGAAAATGTCATTGACAAATTCCTGAAAAACTGCGGGGGCGTTACAGAGCCCGAAGGGCATTACTAAATATTTGTAGTGGCCGTCTCTGGTGTTAAAAGCAGTTTTCCACTCATCCCCTTCTCTAATACGAATGAGATTGTATGCCCCTCTCAGATCGAGCTTGGTATAGATTTTAGCCCCCTTGACCTGGTCGAACAACTCTGAAATTAGAGGAAGGGGGTAGCGGTTTTTAACTGTGACCTTATTTAAACCTCTGTAGTCAATACAAGGGCGAAGACTACCATCCTTCTTACCCACAAAGAAAAAGCCCGCACCTGCAGGGGAACTAGAGGGCCGAATAAAACCCCTTTCGAGGTTTTCCTGGATATATTCCCTCATAGACCGAGATTCAGGTAGGGAAAGAGGATATGTG
Organism: Xenopus tropicalis; assembly: GCF_000004195.4. Taxonomy (NCBI): domain Eukaryota; kingdom Metazoa; phylum Chordata; class Amphibia; order Anura; family Pipidae; genus Xenopus; species Xenopus tropicalis. The sequence continues at coordinate 77,117,553 of NC_030683.2, forward strand.
CGACCCCGAGGAAGTGAGGCGCCTGAAACCAGGTCAATGGGACAGTCATACTGTCTGTGCGGAGGTAAGGTCTCGGCAGCCCTTTTGGAAAAAACATCAGCGAAAGCCGAATAGGCTGCAGGTAAACCCTCTAGTAAGGTGTTCGCAAAAACAGGAGGAATACAAACACCCCTACAACCATCACCCCATTGAGTGACCTCCCCCGTAACCCAGTTAATCAGGGGATTATGAGCCTGGAGCCAGGGTAACCCCAAAATGAGAGGAGAAGAAGCACCTTCGATGAGGAAAAAGGCTATCTCCTCACTATGAACATCATTCGTACTTAATGATAAGAAGATGGTTTTCTTATTTACCACCCCTGAGCCTAGGGGTCTTCTGTCCACCGCTAAAATTCTCATGGGAACATCTAGAGGAACCACAGGAATGCCGTGTCTGGCTGCAAATGTGGCATCTAAAAAGTTACCCTCGGCCCCAGAGTCCACAAAAGCGGACAAGTTAATAGAGCCCGAAGGCCAGGTCAATTTGACTGGTAGCTGAACCTTGGAGGCAAATTGGGGAGAGGAAACGCCTGCACCCAAATGAAGCTCCCCTTCTTCATTTAGGCTGGGGCGTTTCCCGGCCTCTTAGTGCATTGCTTCAGAAAATGACCCTTGTCCCCGCAATATATACATAACCCAAGGGTCCGCCTGCGTGTCTTTTCCTCAGGAGAGAGATGGAATAGGCCTAGTTGCATATAGGCTCCTCCTGAGGTGGAGACACAGGGGAAACCAAAGACTTGACATTGGGCACCAAGTCAGGTCCCATATAAGAAACCCCAGAAAAATTAGCATGACCCCTCTCACTCCTTCTCTCCCTCTGTCTCCTATCGATCTGGATGACTAGGGACATGAGATCATCTAGACTGGACGACAAGGGGTAATTCACCAGACTATCTTTAATAGAGTCAGATAACCCGACACGGAACTGACTGCGCAGGGCCGCATCGTTCCACTCAGTTTCTCCTGCCCACCGGCAGAACTCTGTGCAGTATACCTCTACCTCCCACCTCCCTTGGCGCAGTTTACGAATCGCTGAATCGGCTGATGATGCACGATCTGGGTCATCGTAAAGAACTGCCATAGTATCAAAGAATACATCAAGGGAAAAACGGGCAGGATCAGAGGGAAGCAGTCTAAGGGCCCAAACTTGGGGATCCCCCACTAGAAGGGTCATAACAAATTTTACTTTTTCCACACCAGAAGGGAAAGAATGAGGGAAAAAGCTAAGATATAGTTTACATGCCTCTTTGAAGACGAAAAATTTGGACCTGTCCCCAGAGAATTTCTCAGGAAATGCAATTTTGGGCTCCTGGGGCCTATAGGTGTTACCTCCCATAGCAGATGCCCCCACAGAAGGGGAAAAACTAGGAACAGGTTGCTGCTGCGGAGAGTGCATAGTCTCCAGCTGGCGGGTTAGGTTGTGAAAACCCTGCAGGAGATAATTCTGTTTTTGCTCCTGATCCTCCAAGCGCTGTAGCAGGGCAGTAAGAAGCGCTTCAGTAGTAGCAGATGGAGTGGGAGGAGCAGCAGCGCACTCAACGTGATCTTGGTCCTCCATGGGCCCGTGATAATGTCACGGTCGGCACCCAATACCAGAGCTAGTGCCAAGCACCCTGGTCTCAGCTCGTGCTTCACCAGTAGCGTGACCGCCTTTGGCTTCGGGAGGAGCCCTCAGCTACTCGGATGCCACCTGGACTTATACGAGAGGTGCAAAGCAGGAGTTCTGGTTAGCAATGGGGCACGACAGTAGAAAGTCAGTTAGGCCAAAGATCACGGTACGAATAGGGTTAAACAAGGTCGTCGTCAGGCAGGCTAGGTCGGGGCGGGCAGCAATCAAGGGTAGTCAGACAGGCGAGGGTCAAAACCGGGTAATCAATACAGCAGGATGAGACGAAATCGTAGTCAAAGTACAAGCCGGGGTCAGATATGGATAATCAGAATAGTCAGGAGCAAGCCGGGTCAAAACACAGGAAGGCAACAAGGCAGGATACAGAAACGAAGTGTACAAGGCTCAGAAAAGCACCAGGATCAAATCCTATCACGGGCAACAAAATGTAAACAACCGTCCCTTTAAATACCTTTGAATTTCGCGCCATTGCGCGCTGACGTCATCACGCCAGCGCGCATGCGCCTTTAAATGCGGAAGCGCGCGCCCACTGTAAGGAAGCCGGCGCATGAAGAGGACGGCGCGGCGGGCGTCCCCGCTGACGGCGGCGCGGCGGGCGTCCCCGCCGTGCCGGTAAGGCACATTTTGTTACACATACTATTTAAACACTGTGAACACTTCTGTTTATCATCCTGACGACGATCCCTTGTGGATCGGAACAGGTCGATGTGAGTGTGGAGCAATAACATTCTTTTTGATTTTTTGTATTATATTGAGCCGTGAGTGCTTTCAACTGGTCACGTGTGGATACATTTTTGGTGAGCACCCGTAGTTAGTTGCAACAGTATAACTATAGTTGCCACGTTCTGCCTCTATAGTGATACTGTTGCAACAAACTACAGGATTGTTATAATATCTGTCTACTTTGTTTAAATTAAGTACTATGCTAGATATGCCTCTGAGATGTATTTCATTTTTTACTGTACTGTTTTCTCCCTTTATTCGTGTTCTTTTCTTCACAACATCCTGTGAAACGACCTTCTTTATGTGCATTGCATCCAGAGTGCTGGAATAGGAGTTAGTCGGTATCTACTCCCTTTTTGACCTTGGACCTTCAATATTTTATTCAACATGTGTTGCCAGAGTTGTAATAGGGAAGTGAGTCACGTGTAGAGGTGACCTCCGCATTCCCCTTGTGAACCGGCAATTCTTTGTGAACTGGCTATCCCTTGTGAACTGGCAACCTCCGCATCTAAGCTAGCTATGCTCCTGCGACTCTGCTGCCTCTGAAAGGACCGCTTCTACATTGTAAGGTTTGGGCTCTAAACCACTGTGCACACGCAGCATCTACTAAGTTAGCTGCCAATATACACAGTGCCGCTTCTACTCGTGGTGGTTAAGGGCTACACATGATTAGATGTCACTAAAAGAATGGACAATAGCTTGGAGGTGGCTCTATACATCCCTATATATCTATACAGGGGAGTTGCAGTTCAGCCACACAGGTTGGTTGTTCTTCCTTTGCATTTTCTCCTTTTCTTTTTTCTTTCTACTCCTTCTTTATTTATTTCATAAATTAGGTATCACATTTTGGTTTTACATTGTTTTATGTACACTGTTGTGGGTGTTTACTGGTCACTAACTAAGTGACGTCATCAGCCTCATTTTGGCACCAGACTGGGTTTATCAGTTTCTTATGTGTATCTTATCACTTTGAAAAAGGCTGGGGATACAGCCGAAATGTTAGACCAGGGGTGTCAAACTCAATTGCACAGGGGGCCAAAAACCAAAACACACTTTAGGTCGCGGGCCGAACAGGATAAACATTTATTGAACACACTAAAATTCAGTTGTCTTTGCTCTTATGTCATTTTATTAGAGCTGGACACCTGGCATCTTTTTTTAATAACAGGATAAACATTTTTTAATGAGTAGAGCCAGCGTTCCATGCATTATTGCAGTTGTGTGATTTCCTGAGTACAATAAACATTTTAGCATATTTAGAAGATTTGAAGTTGATTATGACGTCACCAACCAGACAAGAAAATAAACATGTTCAATAAGTACTTCATTTCCTGATAGGAAATCCTGATAGATATTCTGCAATAAAAAGTTAACCATTTGGATTTCTTCATCGGTTTTTGTTCAGATTTGTTTAATATTTTGCTGGATCTGTACAGTGATCTGAGTATACAGTGAGAGCATGAAAATTGCATGGGAAACTCTGATACATTAGTTTGAAACCTGTCAGCATTATTAAGGCACTAGAGCCCAGCATTAGCCAACCCACAGATCACAGTTAAATGCTGTTGTCTATATAAAATATACATCTTGTGTTCACCCCCCTAGACTGCGCACCACTAAATCACATTAATAAATGATTCATTTCTTACAACCTCTTTAAGTGACACGCGGTAGTAAGCGTTCACAGGTACCGCGTGTCACTAAAGCGGTTGTAAGAAATGAATCATTTATTAATGTGATTTAGTGGTGCACAGTTAGGGGGGCTGAGCTGCTACTAATCTTTAGCACGTACCTGTGGGTACTTGTCAGATGCAGTCAAATAGTGGAGTCCGCTCCCTGCAGCATTATAAGTAGAGATGTAGCGAACCTCGCCAAAAAAGTGCGAACGTTCGCAAACTTTGCAAACCCCATAGACTTCAATGGGAAGGCGAACTTTAAAACCTAGAAAAGCCATTTCTGGCCAGAAAACTGATTTTAAAGTTGTTTAAAGGGTGCCACAACCTGGACAGTGGCATGCAGGAGGGGGATCAAGGGCAAAAATTTCTCTGAAAAATACGTTGTTGACACAGCATTGCGTTTTGTGCTGTAAAGGGCAGAAATCACACTACATTCCTAAACTTATGTAATAAACTGCTTTAAAAAGTCCGGTGTCTACATGCCAATCAAGTCGTGTAAAGGTTACGGCTGGTTCACACGCAAAGACAAAACACTGCATTTACTGCAACGAAAAAAAATGCAAAAAGCTTTAATGATACCGTCAAGTGAGCGAATAATAGTTTTTACTAGTTGCTTGTCACCTCCAAGACGTTCGTCCTGTCGGTGGGAATATTTCTGTAGTGGTGTGTTTAGCAGTCACCGTGCTTGTGCACACGTGCACGGTCAGGCAGAGGTAATTCAATGTACAGTGAAGTGAACCAAAAAACACTGATTCTGCAGTGTGGGCCCAGTTTTGTCCTACCTTTTTGATCACCTGTGGTGACCATAAAAGATACGATTTTGCCACTGTTGCAGAACCCTGAAAAATCAGGAATGTGTACATTCCTGAAAAATTATGGTTTTTTTGTTGCAGCCACTGAAGCACAGAGGAGAGAAAAAATATCTTAGATAGATGGTATCATAACCAATCCTGAGGCAGAACCTTTAAAAAATCGAAGATAGCGTACCAAGCACAGAAGACAGAAAAAATATCTTAGATAGATGGTATCATAACCAATCCCCAGGCAAACCCTTTCAAAGAACTAAGATAGGGTGCCAAGCACAGAAGACAGAAAAAACATCTTAGATAGATGGTATCATAACCAATCCCCAGGCAAACCCTTTCAAAGAACTAAGATAGGGTGCCAAGCACAGAAGACAGAAAAAACATCTTAGATAGATGGTATCATAACCAATCCCAAGGCAAACCCTTTCAAAGAACTAAGATAGGGTGCCAAGCACAGAAGACAGAAAAATTCAGGATTTACCTGTCCAAAAAGTTTGGCTTAAAATTAAGCCAGTAGGATTTGCACCCTAGTTTGTACGGTGGTGGAGGAGGACGCTAAAGGACAGCTGTGTGTGGTGTCAAGTGGCGTGCAGAGAAGGACAGCTGCATGGGCAGTCAGAACAAGTCTTCCGGCGTGCAGTAACCCTCCGAGATCCATGCCTCATTCATTTTAATAAAGGTCAGGTAATCAACACTTTTGTGACCTAGGCGAGTTCTCTTCTCAGTTACAATCCCTCCTGCTGCACTGAAGGTCCTTTCTGAGAGGACACTTGAGGCAGGGCAAGACAAGAGATTTATGGCAAATTGTGACAGCTCTGGCCACAGATCAAGCCTGCGCACCCAGTAGTCCAGGGGTTCATCGCTCCTCAGAGTGTCAATATCTGCAGTTAATGCCAGGTAGTCTACTACCTGCCGGTCGAGGCGTTCTCGGAGGGTGGATCCAGAAGGGTCCTGGCGCTGCCTTGGACTGAAAAAACTTTGCATGTCTGACGTTACAGAGTGGCCAAAGTGCATTGTCCTTGCAGGTGTGCTCGTGGGAGGATTACCGGCACCTCTGCCCCTGGAATGTGGAGTGACATCACCCTTAAAAGCATTGTACAACATGTTTTGTAGGCTGGTTTGAAAATGCAGCATCCTTTCGGACTTGTGGTACGTTGGTAACATTTCTGCCACTTTATGCTTGTAACGAGGGTCTAGTAGCGTTGCCACCCAGTACAGGTCCTTCTCTTTAAGCCTCTTGATACGGGGGTCCTTCAACAGGCATGACAGCATGAAAGACCCCATTCTCACAAGGTTGGATGCAGAGGTATCCATCTCCCCTTCCTCGTTATCAAGGACTACATCATCCACCACGGTCTCCTCCCCCAGCCACGTACAAGAGACCACAAGCCCCCTGGGAAGCCTGCTCCTGCTGGTCTTCCTCCTCCACAAAGCCACCTTCCTTCTCTGACTCCACTTCTGACACTTCTCCCTGCATTGCAGCAGGTGCCTGGGCTCGTTCTGGTGATTCCGCCCACAAATCGTACTCTTCCTGCTCCTGGTCATGCTGGTCTACGGCCTCATCTGTCACTCGTCGCACAGCACGCTCCAGGAAGAACACAAAGGGTACTAGGTCGCTGATGGTGCCTTCGGTGCGACTAACCATATTTGTGACCTCCTCAAAAGGGTGCATGAGCCTGCAGGCATCGCGCATAAGCACCCAGTAACGGGGGGAAAAATCCCCAGCTCTGCAGATCCAGTCCTACCACCCAGTTCAAATAGGTATTCATTGACGGCTCTTTGTTGTTGCAGCAGACGTTCAAACATCATTAGCGTGGAATTCCAGCGAGTCTGGCTGTCACAAATTAAACGCCTGACTGGCAACTTGTGCCACCGCTGAATGTCAGCAAGGCGTGCCATGGCTGTGTAGGAACGTCTGAAATGGCCAGACACCTTCCTGGACTGCCTGAGAATGTCCTGCAATCCTGGGTACTTCGAGACAAACCGTTGGACTATCAAATTTAAAATTGTTAAATTGCCCAGTCTCAGTGCTGCGAACAGATTGCTTCCATTGTCACACACCTTTTTTCAGATTTTCAGTTGGTGTGGGGTCAGCCACCGATCGGCCTGTGAGTGCAGAGATGACAGGAGTGCAGATCCGGTATGGTTTCTGCTTTCCAGGCACGTCATGCCCAAGACAGCATGACAACGGCATACCTGGCACGTCGAATAGCCTATGTGGAGCTGGGGGTGCACAGGTGTGGAGGAGGACACAGAAGCAGAGGAGGAAGAAGCCAAGTTAGAAGACGAGTTAGAAGATGACTTAGAAGATGAGTTAGAGAGCAAAGGAGGAGTAGAGGTGGTGGCAGACCCGCATGCAACCCGTGGCGGTGACACCAACTCCACTGTTGTTGAACCACGCATTCCCTGCTTCCCAGCCATCACCAGGTTCACCCAGTGGGCAGTGTAGGTGACATACCTGCCCTGACCATGCTTGGAAGACCATGTGTCAGTAGTCATATGAACCTTTGCCCCAACACTAAATGACAGAGATGCTGTGACTTGGCTCTGCACATGCTGGTACAGGTGTGGTATTCCCTTCTGTGAAAAAAAATTGCGGCTGGGTACCTTCCACTGCGGTGTCCCAATTGCTACAAATTGGTGGAAAGCCTCAGAGTCCACCAGCTGGTATGGTAAAAGCTGGCGGACTAAGAGTGCAGACAATCCAGCTGTCAGACGCCGGGCAAGGGGATGACTCGGAGGCATTGGTTTCTTACGTTCAAACATGGCCCTCACAGAAACTTGGCTGGGGGCAGATGAGCAGGAACTGGTGGTCAAGGTGGAAGGCGGAGTGGAGGGTGGTTGAGACGGGTCAAGGACAGCAGAGGTAGAGCAGTAAGATGCTGGAGCAGAAGGAGGGTGGCTTAGTGTTTGGCTGCTGCCTTTGAGGTGTTGCTCCCATAGTGCTTTGTGTTTGGCGTTCATGTGCCTTCGCATAGCAGTTGTACCTAAGTGGGTGTTGGGCTTCCCAAGACTCAGTTTCTGACTGCACTCATTGCAAATTACAGCACTTTTGTCAGAGGCACACACATTAAAAAAATGCCACACTGCTGAGCCTTTTGATGTGGGCTTTCTAGCAGTAACAGCAGAAGTTGGCGGGTGCATTGGCTGGCTGACCACAGGTGCCAATTCATGTTGTTGCCCTACTGTTCCCTGCGAGCTGTCCCTGCTTCTTCTAAGTCTTATTCTCCTCCTGCCTCTCTGACTCTCCGTCTCTCCATCTGAACTATCCCCCTCTTGCTCTCTTCTTGTGGGCACCCACAAAATATCAATATCCTCATCATCATTCTCCTCAGATGCATCAATTTCTTCTGACAGCTCACAGAAGACAGCAGCAGCAGGGACCTCATCACACCTTATGTCCATCTCTGTTGTGTTGCCTGCCTGAATTATGATATCTGGTGTAACGTCCTCATCTCCTTCATCTTCTTCTGGCAATAATGGTTGCGCATCACTCAGTTCAACAAGCTCATGAGTAAATAACTCCTCTGACTCCAGTGAAGAAGGGGCGGCGGTGGTGGAGGAAGTGGTACGTGGGGTGCCCATAGCAGAGGAGGATGAGGATGTGGCAAAGTTAGAAACAGTAGAGGATGGGGTTTGCTGTGTAAGCCAGTCAACTACAACTTCAGCATTTTGGGAGTTCAGGGTAAGTGCCTTCGGAAAACTGGGCAATTTCCTAGGGCCACAGGATATCATAGCAGCACGGCCCCTAGTGCCTCTGCGTGGCGGCCTGCCTTTGCCTGGCATTTTTTTTATTTTTACAAAACAACAACAACTTGGGTGATGTTTCTGTGACAGTGGCAACAACAAGGCCTGCAATGGCAAAGTATACAGTAGTGGATGTAGTATTGCCGGTGGAAAAACGTCCCTCAGGTGATGTTTGTGGACATGGAATTATTATTGTTATTTTTAGACAGAATGTGCAAAAGCTCACACAGCTAGGTGGCACTTGGTTGAAAAAAACAGTGGCAACAACAAGGCCTGCAATGGCAAAGTATACAGTAGTGGATGTAGTATTGCCGGTGGAAAAACGTCACTCAGGTGATGTTTCTGGACACGGAATTATTATTGTTATTTTTAGACAGAATGTGCAAAAGCTCACACAGCTAGGTGGCACTTGGTTGAAAAAGACAGTGGCAACAACAAGGCCTGCAATGGCAAAGTATACAGTAGTGGATGTAGTATTTCCGGTGGAAAAACGTCACTCAGGTGATGTTTCTGGACACGGAATTATTATTGTTATTTTTAGACAGAATGTGCAAAAGCTCACACAGCTAGGTGGCACTTGGTTGAAAAAGACAGTGGCAACAACAAGGCCTGCAATGGCAAAGTATACAGTAGTGGATGTAGTATTTCCGGTGGAAAAACGTCACTCGCGTGATGTTTCTGGACACGGAATTACTATTGTTATTTTTAGACAGAATGTGCAAAAGCTCACACAGCTAGGTGGCACTTGGTTGAAAAAGACAGTGGCAACAACAAGGCCTGCAATGGCAAAGTATACAGTAGTGGATGTAGTATTTCCGGTGGAAAAACGTCACTCGCGTGATGTTTCTGGACACGGAATTACTATTGTTATTTTTAGACAGAATGTGCAAAAGCTCACACAGCTAGGTGGCACTTGGTTGAAAAAGACAGTGGCAACAACAAGGCCTGCAATGGCAAAGTATACAGTAGTGGATGTAGTATTGCCGGTGGAAAAACGTCACTCGCGTGATGTTTCTGGACACGGAATTATTATTGTTATTTTTAGACAGAATGTGCAAAAGCTCACACAGCTAGGTGGCACTTGGTTGAAAAAGACAGTGGCAACAACAAGGCCTGCAATGGCAAAGTATACAGTAGTGGATGTAGTATTGCCGGTGGAAAAACATCACTCACGTGATGTTTCTGGACACGGAATTATTATTGTTATTTTTAGACAGAATGTGCAAAAGCTCACACAGCTAGGTGGCACTTGGTTGAAAAAGACAGTGGCAACAACAAGGCCTGCAATGGCAAAGTATACAGTAGTGGATGTAGTATTGCCGGTGGAAAAACGTCACTCAGGTGATGTTTCTGGACACGGAATTATTATTGTTATTTTTAGACAGAATGTGCAAAAGCTCACACAGCTAGGTGGCACTTGGTTGAAAAAGACAGTGGCAACAACAAGGCCTGCAATGGCAAAGTATACAGTAGTGCAGTGATCCCCAACCAGTGGCTCGTGAGCAACATGTTGCTCCCCAGTCCCTTGGATGTTGCTCCCAGAGGCCTCAAAGCAGGAGCTTATTTTTGAATTCCTGGCTTTTGGGCAAGTTTTAGTTGCATAAAAACCAGTTGTACTGCCAAACAGAGCCTCATGTAGGCTGCCAGTCCACATAGGGGCTGCCAAATCATCAATCAGAGCCCTTATTTGTAACCCCAGGAACATTTTTCATGCTTGTGTTGCTCCTTAAATCTTTTTACATTTGAATGTTGCTCACAGGTAGAAAAGGTTGGGGATCCCTGCAGTAGTGGATGTAGTATTGCCGGTGGAAAAACGTCACTCGCGTGATGTTTCTGGACACGGAATTACTATTGTTATTTTTAGACAGAATGTGCAAAAGCTCACACAGCTAGGTTGCACTTGGTTGAAAAAGACAGTGGCAACAACAAGGCCTGCAATGGCAAAGTATACAGTAGTGGATGTAGTATTGCCGGTGGAAAAACATCACTCGCGTGATGTTTCTGGACACGGAATTATTATTGTTATTTTTAGACAGAATGTGCAAAAGCTCACACAGCTAGGTGGCACTTGGTTGAAAAAGACAGTGGCAACAACAAGGCCTGCAATGGCAAAGTATACAGTAGTGGATGTAGTATTGCCGGTGGAAAAACGTCACTCAGGTGATGTTTCTGGACACGGAATTATTATTGTTATTTTTAGACAGAATGTGCAAAAGCTCACACAGCTAGGTGGCACTTGGTTGAAAAAGACAGTGGCAAAAACAAGGCCTGCAATGGCAAAGTATACAGTAATGGATGTAGTATTTCCGGTGGAAAAACGTCACTCGCGTGATGTTTCTGGACACGGAATTATTATTGTTATTTTTAGACAGAATGTTCAAAAGCTCACACAGCTAGGTGGCACTTGGTTGAAAAAGACAGTGGCAACAACAAGGCCTGCAATGGCAAAGTATACAGTAGTGAATGTAGTATTGCCGGTGGAAAAACGTCACTCGCGTGATGTTTCTGGACACAGAATTACTATTGTTATTTTTAGACAGAATGTGCAAAAGCTCACACAGCTAGGTGGCACTTGGTTGAAAAAGACAGTGGCAACAACAAGGCCTGCAATGGCAAAGTATACAGTAGTGGATGTAGTATTGCCGGTGGAAAAACATCACTCGCGTGATGTTTCTGGACACGGAATTATTATTGTTATTTTTAGACAGAATGTGCAAAAGCTCACACAGCTAGGTGGCACTTGGTTGAAAAAGACAGTGGCAACAACAAGGCCTGCAATGGCAAAGTATACAGTAGTGGATGTAGTATTGCCGGTGGAAAAACGTCACTCGCGTGATGTTTCTGGACACGGAATTATTATTGTTATTTTTAGACAGAATGTGCAAAAGCTCACACAGCTAGGTGGCACTTGGTTGAAAAAGACAGTGGCAACAACAAGGCCTGCAATGGCAAAGTATACAGTAGTGCAGTGATCCCCAACCAGTGGCTCGTGAGCAACATGTTGCTCCCCAGTCCCTTGGATGTTGCTCCCAGAGGCCTCAAAGCAGGAGCTTATTTTTGAATTCCTGGCTTTTGGGCAAGTTTTAGTTGCATAAAAACCAGTTGTACTGCCAAACAGAGCCTCATGTAGGCTGCCAGTCCACATAGGGGCTGCCAAATCATCAATCAGAGCCCTTATTTGTAACCCCAGGAACATTTTTCATGCTTGTGTTGCTCCTTAAATCTTTTTACATTTGAATGTTGCTCACAGGTAGAAAAGGTTGGGGATCCCTGCAGTAGTGGATGTAGTATTGCCGGTGGAAAAACGTCACTCGCGTGATGTTTCTGGACACGGAATTACTATTGTTATTTTTAGACAGAATGTGCAAAAGCTCACACAGCTAGGTGGCACTTGGTTGAAAAAGACAGTGGCAACAACAAGGCCTGCAATGGCAAAGTATACAGTAGTGGATGTAGTATTGCCGGTGGAAAAACATCACTCGCGTGATGTTTCTGGACACGGAATTATTATTGTTATTTTTAGACAGAATGTGCAAAAGCTCACACAGCTAGGTGGCACTTGGTTGAAAAAGACAGTGGCAACAACAAGGCCTGCAATGGCAAAGTATACAGTATTGGATGTAGTATTGCCGGTGGAAAAACGTCACTCAGGTGATGTTTCTGGACACGGAATTATTATTGTTATTTTTAGACAGAATGTGCAAAAGCTCACACAGCTAGGTGGCACTTGGTTGAAAAAGACAGTGGCAACAACAAGGCCTGCAATGGCAAAGTATACAGTAATGGATGTAGTATTTCCGGTGGAAAAACGTCACTCGCGTGATGTTTCTGGACACGGAATTATTATTGTTATTTTTAGACAGAATGTGCAAAATCTCACACAGCTAGGTGGCACTTGGTTGAAAAAGACAGTAGCAACAACAAGGCCTGCAATAGCAAAGTATACAGTAGTGGATGTAGTATTGCCGGTGGAAAAACGTCACTCGCGTGATGTTTCTGGACACGGAATTACTATTGTTATTTTTAGACAGAATGTGCAAAAGCTCACACAGCTAGGTGGCACTTGGTTGAAAAAGACAGTGGTAACAACAAGGCCTGCAATGGCAAAGTATACAGTAGTGGATGTAGTATTGCCGGTGGATAAACGTCACTCGCATGAATTTTCTGGACACGGAATTATTATTGTTATTTTTAGACAGAATGTGCAAAATCTCACACAGCTAGGTGGCACTTGGTTGAAAAAGACAGTGGCAACAACAAGGCCTGCAATAGCAAAGTATACAGTAGTGGATGTAGTATTGCCGGTGGAAAAACGTCACTCGCGTGATGTTTCTGGACACGGAATTATTATTGTTATTTTTAGAGAGAATGTGCAAAATCTCACACAGCTAGGTGGCACTTGGTTGAAAAAGACAGTGGCAACAACAAGGCCTGCAATGGCAAAGTATACAGTAGTGGATGTAGTATTGCCGGTGGAAAAACATCACTCGCGTGATGTTTCTGGACACGGAATTATTATTGTTATTTTTAGACAGAATGTGCAAAAGCTCACACAGCTAGGTGGCACTTGGTTGAAAAAGACAGTGGCAACAACAAGGCCTGCAATGGCAAAGTATACAGTATTGGATGTAGTATTGCCGGTGGAAAAACGTCACTCAGGTGATGTTTCTGGACACGGAATTATTATTGTTATTTTTAGACAGAATGTGCAAAAGCTCACACAGCTAGGTGGCACTTGGTTGAAAAAGACAGTGGCAACAACAAGGCCTGCAATGGCAAAGTATACAGTAATGAATGTAGTATTTCCGGTGGAAAAACGTCACTCGCGTGATGTTTCTGGACACGGAATTATTATTGTTATTTTTAGACAGAATGTGCAAAATCTCACACAGCTAGGTGGCACTTGGTTGAAAAAGACAGTGGCAACAACAAGGCCTGCAATAGCAAAGTATACAGTAGTGGATGTAGTATTGCCGGTGGAAAAACGTCACTCGCGTGATGTTTCTGGACACGGAATTATTATTGTTATTTTTAGAGAGAATGTGCAAAATCTCACACAGCTAGGTGGCACTTGGTTGAAAAAGACAGTGGCAACAACAAGGCCTGCAATGGCAAAGTATACAGTAGTGGATGTAGTATTGCCGGTGGAAAAACGCCACTCATGTGATGTTTCTGGACACGGAATTATTATTGTTATTTTTAGACAGAATGTGCAAAAGCTCACACAGCTAGGTGGCACTTACATAGTTACATAGTTACATAGTTACATAGGGTTGAAAAAAGACCAGTGTCCATCAAGTTCAACCCATCCAAGTAAACCCAGCACACTTAACCCACACCTACCAATCTATACACTCACATACATACACTATATATACAACCACTAGTACTAACTGTAGATATTAGTATATTAGTATATTAGTTTTTATACAAGACAGCACTTTATTTGCTTTAGTAGCCACAGAATGACACTGCCTGGCATTAGACAACTTTTTATCAACAAAAACCCCTAGATCCTTCTCCATTAAGGAAACCCCCAACACACTACCATTCAGTAGATAGTTTGCGTTTATATTATTTCTACCAAAGTGCATAACTTTGCACTTATCAACATTGAACCTCATTTTCCAGTTTGCTGCCCAGTTATCTAATTTTGTCAAATCGCTCTGCAAAGCGGCAGCATCCTGCATGGAACTTATAGTTTTGCACAATTTAGTGTCACCAGCAAAAATAGAAACAGTACTGTCTATGCCCACCTCCAGGTCATTAATAAACAAGTTAAAAAGCAAAGGCCCAAGGACTGACCCCTGTGGTACTCCACTAACCACACTGGTCCAATTAGAAAATGTTCCATTTACAACCACTCTTTGTACTCTATCCTTCAGCCAGTTCTCTATCCAATTACAAATATTATGTTCTAGGCCAATATTCCTTAATTTGATCATTAACCTTCTGTGAGGTACTGTATCAAACGCTTTAGCAAAGTCCAAGTAGATGACATCAACTGCCATTCCAGCATCAAGGTTCCTGCTCACCTCCTCATAAAAGGCGACTAAATTAGTCTGGCAAGATCTGTTACGCATAAAACCATGCTGGCACAAACTAATAGTATTGTGAACAGCAATGTATTCAAGTACCCTATCCCTTATTACCCCTTCCAAAAGTTTTCCTACTACTGATGTCAGACTAACAGGCCTATAGTTTTCAGGCTGAGAACGGGATCCCTTTTTAAATAACGGCACCACATTAGCAATCCGCCAGTCTCTTGGCACCATGCCAGACCTCAATGAATCCTGAAAAATTAAGTGAAGAGGTTTGGCAATCACAGCGCTCAGCTCATTTAATACCCTGGGATGAATCCCATCCGGCCCTGGACCTTTGTTTACCTTTACATGTTCAAGTCTCTTTTGAATTTCCTCCCGAGTGACCCATGCGCCAGTAGCTAAATTACTAGAACTGGGCATATTACAAGGGAAGCCTTCATTATCTGGCTCCTCAGATGTATAGACAGATGAAAAATAAGAGTTCAAAATTTCAGCTTTTTCCCCATTCTCATCAACCAACTTACCCCCCCGTGATAATAAAGTTCCCACCCCTTCTTGCTTCATTTTTTTACTATTCACATAATTAAAAAATAATTTAGGATTCTTTTTACTCCTAGCAACAATATCCCTTTCCATTTCTATTTTAGCTTGCTTGATAGCTTTTTTGCATGCTTTATTTGCTTCCTTGTACCTGATGAGAGTTTCTGCTGTCCCAGCTAACTTGAATGCCCTAAAAGCACGTTTTTTCTTACCAACCTCGACAATAACACTTTTATTCAGCCATAAAGGTTTTGCTTTGCGATGCCTCTCCTTGCTTACAAGGGGGATATACTGTTGTGTATACCTACAAAGCAATGTTTTAAAGATGTTCCATTTTCCTTCTGTGTCTAACCCCATGAAAAGCCTTTCCCAGTTGACACATTGCAGAGATGCCCTTATACTGGCAAAGTCTGCACGTCTAAAATTGAGCGTATTAGTTACTCCCTTATAGCGCTGTCTCTGCAGCATTATCTCAAAGGAGACCATGTTGTGATCACTGTTCCCCAAATGCTCACCCACACAAATGTTAGAGAAAAAGACAGTGGCAACAACAAGGCCTGCAATGGCAAAGTATACAGTAGTGGATGTAGTATTGCCGGTGGAAAAACGTCACTCGCGTGATGTTTCTGGACACGGAATTACTATTGTTATTTTTAGACAGAATGTGCAAAAGCTCACACAGCTAGGTGGCACTTGGTTGAAAAAGACAGTGGCAACAACAAGGCCTGCAATGGCAAAGTATACAGTAGTGGATGTAGTATTGCCGGTGGAAAAAAGTCACTCAGGTGATGTTTCTGGACACGGAATTATTATTGTTATTTTTAGACAGAATGTCTTAATAAATATCTAAATATCTATATCTAATATATCTATATCTAATATATATATTTATAATATATATATCTAATATCTAATAAGATAAATGAAAAAAAAAATAATAATAAAACAAAAGTGATCTCTGGTTGGTGCTGGTGGTGAACTACTAGGAGCAGCACACCAGTCCCCAACACAGCTAGACTAATAGCTACCTAAACTCTCCCTCAAATCCCTGCACACTTGGACACAGCTCTCTCCCTATGTGCTGCTAATACAGAGCAGTAGAAAGCAGATCACATTCACTAGTTTGACTCGGCAAAGCTACCTAAACTCTCCCTCAAATCCCTGCACAAATCTCTCCCTATGTGCTGCTAATACAGAGCAGTAGAAAGCAGATCACATTCACTAGTCAGACTCGGCAAAGCTACCTAAACTCTCCCTCAAATCCCTGCACAAATCTCTCCCTATGTGCTGCTAATACAAAGCAGTAGAAAGCAGATCACATTCACTAGTCAGACTCAATTGTAAGGTACCTGCTCGTCGTGGCCGTCCACCTGGTCACAAGGGGGTGCGCTCTGACGCTGGCGCACGCTATGACGCCGGCGTGCGTCTTGACGCCGGCGCGCGCCTTGACGCCGGCGCGCGCCTTGACGCACGCGCATGCTCTGACGCCGGCGCGCACCTTGACGCACGCGCACGCTCTGACGCCGGCATGCGTCTTGACGCCCGCGCATGCGCCTTGCGCTTAAAAAGACGCCAGAGACCTAGGATCACTGCGAAGTGATCATTTTCCTTGTGAAAGACGCCAAGCATTGTTTCCTGATTGATATTTGTTATTTTGACCCGGCCTGACTTCCGATTCTGAATCCTGCTGCCTGTACCGACCTATTGCCTGCCTGACCATCCGATTGCCTTCCGTTTTTGCCTAGACGCCTGGTTCGGCACTCCTGCCACTCCTTCACTTGGCTCCAGTCCTGTTTCATCCCCAGCGGCTGTGTTCCTTAGTGGGAGGTGTAGGAGAGGTCCTTCCTCAACGACTCCTTCCAGTGACGTTTCCTGCTTAGTCGTGACATCAATAAAGCTACCTAAACTCTCCCTCAAATCCCTGCACAGCTTCTCTCCCTACATTATCTCTTCAAACACACACAGGCAGAATGTAAAATGGCTGCTGGGCTTCAGTTTATATATGGAAGGGAGTGGTCCAGGGTTGGGGGGGTGGTCCAGGAGGGAGAGCTGCCTGATTGGCTGCCATGTATCTGCTGACTCTGGGGTGAGAGGTCAAAATTTGGCACCAGCTAAGGCGAACCCAAATGGCGAACATCGCCAAAAGTTCGCGAATTTGCGGACTTGCGAACACCCGATGTTCGCGCGAATTAGTTCACCGGCGAACAGTTCGCTACATCTCTACCAATATACAGCAAACCACAGGGGCATTTAATGAAGTAGATAATACATTTTGAGGTACATGTAAGTCTATGTTGGATTTGTATGGTACGGCCCATGTGTGGATGATTGAAGACTGGTCCAGTTATTAGGAAGTTGCAGGTAGTACAATTAGGACATTTGTGGCATATTGCCACTCATATTACAAAATAAATGATGTGCATAGGATGTGCAGAATAGCATATAATTTTAAATAAAATGAGGAATAGAAAACCAGTTTGTTTATTCCATGAGGGCTAATCGTGTTCAGTCTATGCATCCATTTGAGTTCCGTTTGAAGAAGTAATCTCTCACGATCACCACCTCGTGAAGGTGGGGGACAAAGTCAATAATTATGCAGTGTAAGCTAGTGAGTGTGTGATTACGGGACGGACAAAAAATGTGCCACAACTGGGGTATCAGCTTTTCCTGTTGAGAGTGCAGAGCGGATGGCTGACCTATGGTTTGCCATTCACTCCCTGAAAGTGGTGATAGTTTTACCAATATACAGCAAACCACAGGGGCATTTAATGAAGTAGATAATAAATTTTGAGGTACATGTAAGTCTATGTTGGATTTGTATGGTACGGCCCATGTGTGGATGATTGAAGACTGGTTCAGTTATTATGAAGTTGCAGGTAGTACAATTAAGACATTTGTAGCAGCCAAGTCTAGTCGAGGGGAGCCAAGTGTTAGGGCTACTGGACTGGTAACAATGACTAGGATCAGTTTTTATAAGCAAACCACGTAGTGTCAGGAACTGCAGGGAATCAAAACCTGGACTTGGTGCTGGACTGCTGGTGCACTAGCTTAATGAGCCTCAGGAGGCTCTTTGAGCTATGTGGGGTTTGTTGCCCTTATGTGCTTTTGACATCGCTACCCATTTTCCTTAAGTCTCAACCAATCCTGTTTATCACATGTGTTGCTGTTTTACTAATTACCTACCTATATAAACCCTCTCCGGGCAACACCCAGTTGCTCGATCATCATTCTTGCTGAGCCTGATTTCGTGGTCCCTGCCTGTGCCCTGCCTGGTCCCTGTTTGGTTTCCCTGATTTGCTTGAACCCTGCCTGGACTGACCTCTGCCTGATTAACGGATATGCTTGAACCTTGCCTGGACTGGCCTCTGCCTGCTTACGGATTTGCCTATTGCCGGACTCTGTATTTTCTTCATCTCAGGCTTGTACATTTATTTTACTTTTGTTCTGTTTGGTCTTTATTAAACTTCCTTGGTTATCATACTTGGCTGTCTGGCCCTTAAAGGGAGTTCTGGGGGTTATTTACATATAGGCTCCTACCTGCTGGTCTCTCGCCAGAGGCCAGTCCTGACAGTATGATCGAGCCATACAGCAAAGAGCATGCTAGTAACCCCTCAGTGTCACATGATGAACTGCAACTCTCTGCCCAGTGGCTCTCTTCTGTTAAGAAGTATGAAGGGGACAAAGGGACTTTTTCAGATTTTCTGCTTACATGCAAAAAGTTTGCTATTGTTTCTTTTGTCCAGCAAGCCCCTAATTATATGAAAAGCCGTCTTATCATTTTGTTTCTTTTGGGGGGCAAAGCTCAAGAATGGGCAGAACTTTGCACTGATGAAGAGGCTCACTTTTTAGAGGATCCCTGTACCTTTCTTTATATTTTGAAAGCAAACTTCACAGGGGATTTATGGCCAATCCCTCCGGACATTTTTTCCTCCTCTGCAGTTAAACCCGTAACTAACTTTCAATGTACCCCTTCAGTTAAAAGTGATTTTCAATTTGTGGGGCCCCTAAGCATCTTCCAGCCTGCTGTTCCTTTGAGTACTCAGAATGAGGAAGAGCAATCTCTGTTGTGAAGATGAGACTGACTGTGTAGATATACTTGATGATGAGTGGGAAGATATGGATTCGGAGGATGAAATACCCACAGCATATACTACAACATTCAAGGGCCAGTCAGTTTTCCAGTTGTCAACTGTGCCTGTAGTTCAGCCATATATATCTATGCCCACAGATCAGTCACCTTTATCTCTGCCTGCAGTTCAGTCACCTGATCCAGTTCCTGCTTATTTGCCTATTTTTCTGGTACCTGCGCTCAGGCAGCTTGGTCCTTTGCCAGCTTTCCCACGGATTGGACTCATACCAGTCCTCCGGCAGTCCAGCTCTGAACCTTCATCCGCTCCTGTGCCAGACTCTGCTCCTGTGCCAGACTCCGCTCCTGTGCCGGCTCCCCGAAAGCTGCCTTTGTGTACTCCTGTGCCGGCTCCCCGAAAGCTGCTGCTGCCTGCTCTAGCACCTGCCTGCTCTAGCCTGCCGGTTCCTGTACCCGCAGTCCAGTCTCCGGTTCCTGTACCCGCAGTCCAGTCTCCAGTTCCTGTACCCGCAGTCCAGTCTCCGGTTCCTGTACCCGCAGTCCAGTCTCCGGTTCCTGTACCCACAGTCCAGTCTCCGGTTCCTGTACCCGCTCCGGTGTCTGCTACCCAGCCAGTGCCTGCTCCGGTGTCTGCTACCCAGCCAGTGCCTGCTTCCGTACCTGCACCCCAGCCAGTGCCTGCTTCCGTACCTGCACCCCGACAGCTGCCTCCTCCCATGCCAGCAGTCATGTCTGTATCAGTTCCTGCCTCTGTGCCAGTTCTCCAGCCATCAGTTCCTGCCTCTGTGCCAGTTCTCCAGCCATCAGTTCCTGCCTCTGTGTCAGCGGTCCTGCCCGTGACATCTCCCGTGCCAGTGGTCCTGCATGTGCCAGCGGTCCTGCATGTGCCAGTGGTCCTGCTAGCTCCCGTGCCAGCAGTTGTGCCTGCTCCTGCCTCAATGCCAGTGGTTGTGCCTGCTCTTGCTTTAGTGCCAATGCTTCTACCACCAGCCTCTGAGGACAAAATTGCTTCTGGGCCTACCTTCCCTGCTACTAGGTCTGGTGGTTCTGTTGTCACAGACTCTGCCAGTCCAGTTGCAGTGAGTGGTGGTCTTGTTGCTTCCCTGGGCATCTCCCTTCCACCTGTAGTGGGTATGTATGATGGTGCTCCACTTGTAATGGGTGTCTATGATGGTCCTCCACCTGTAATGGGTGTTTTGTGTGGTAATTCATCCGCTGTGGCTCCTGACCCTGGCGTCTCATCCACTGAGATTTCCGATTCTGGTGTCTCATCCGCTGTGGCTCCTGATTCTGGCAATTTCTCTGTTCTAGATCCTGATCCTGGTGGCCTACCTTGTGTTAATGATCCTAGTGACTCTCTGGCATCTGCTCCTGACTCTGGTGGCATTCCTGTCCTGGCTTTGGCTCCTGACTCTGGCGGCATTCCTGTCCTGGCTTTGACTCCTGACTCTGGCGGCACTCCTGTCCTGGCTTTGGCTCCTGACTCTGGTGGCACTCCTGTCCTGGCTTCGACTCCTGACTCTGGCGGTACTTTTGTCCTGGCTCCTGACTCTGGCGACACCCCTGTTCCGGCTTCTGATCCTGATCCTGACGTCCCTCTGGCTTTGGTTCCAGACCCTGGCGACTCACTCCCTGTTGATGGTCCTGTCTCTGATGGCTCACCCTCTGCTGAAGGTTTTGAGCCTTACAGTATACTCACTTGCCTATCCAGTCCTTGCAGCATCTTTAATGACTTGATTCTAATGCATAATTATTTATTTAAAATGTTGTTGTTTGACTGGGAGATCGCTTGAACCCTGCCTGGACTGACCTCTGCCTGCTTATGGATTTGCCTATTGCCGGACTCTGTATTTTCTTCATCTCAGGCTTGTACATTTATTTTACTTTTGTTCTGTTTGGTCTTTATTAAACTTCCTTGGTTATCATACTTGGCTGCCTGGCCCTTAAAGGGAGTTCTGGGGGTTATTTAAATATAGGCTCCTACCTGCTGGTCTCTCGCCAGAGGCCAGTCCTGACACGTAGACTGTTGCCCCTTCTGTATGCGATGCGTGGAAAGGTCCTAAAAACTGGGGGAAGTGTGTGGTCCTTTTCAAGAACAGACCAATGGTAAAGAATTGAATCAACCAACGGTTTCTTATCTGGGGTGTACAAGGTGAGGAAAGTCAATCTATCTTCCTGTGGTTGGCATTGAGATCTTTCCTTGATGCGTAAAGTATCATTTTGTGTGAGTAACAGCTTTATCTTTGCATGTTAGCAAATCTTGAAACTTATAGCATGTTGTAAAAAGTGATGTGTCAGATCATCAAGTTGTTGGTTTAATAGGAGTGGATCCGTGTTATTCCTAACCACTTCGTAATAGGTGTGGTGGGTGGCAAGATGAGTGGTGCAACAATGTGTTCCTGTCAGTTGTCCTCCTGTAAATAGTGGTGGTCAATGTTGTACCAATAACCATTAAGGTTAAATCCAAGAAGGACACAGAAGAGGGGTCAATGTGTGCAGTGAACTGTATAGTAGAAGGAAGTTATTGAACCATCGACCAAAACTGTTCACAGGTGCCAGTCCAAAGTAGTAGTAGGTCATCAATAAAGCGGAACATTCTGAAAATATGTTTGCCATAGGTTGGTAAAATACAGGTTTGTACATAATATGCCACATACAAGTTTGTGAAGAAAGGGGCGACATTCGACCCCATACTGGTACCGCTTGTTTATAAAAAGTATGTAAGTTCAAATTTAAAGTCCTGTTCTTCATGCTATAATTTGGCTACACTAATAGGCACCAATCGGTGAGTTGTAGTTCAGCTATGGAGGATCTCCCGCTCCCTTATTTCTTTTCAAACATATATCTCTCCCGCTAGTCTAGCGCTCACAATACTCACTCTTACTCTTTCTATTTGTGTTTATTTTTTATATTTTTTATTTTGATGCCCATTCAATTTTGTCTGTTTTTGACATAATTAGCTTGCAATTTGTCTCACCTGATGATGTCACTGCTGCTTTCCCGACACTTTGGGTTTTTCAGGAGGGTTGTTTCCACTCACTGAAACTTTGACAAAGGGTGTAGACACAGCTGAAAAGTTAGTTCCACATCACAATAAATTACCACTTTAAGTGCTGTGTCCTGTGAGTGCGGAATCTATCTTTATGGTATATATACACACACACACATACATATACACACACTCTCTGCTTTCCTAACTGGCAGAGGAAGGGTTATACTTGACTGGATTGCCAATTGTGACATTGTGTGTTTTTGCAGGGAACACGGTTCCTAGGATTGTCTCACCAGGTGCTGGATACATCAACCTGACTGTCTAGAGGAACACAACCATCCCTGGATGCATGGACATATAGTAATGGTTGGATTCTTGTGCATTGCTGTCACTCTCCGTGTGATAACATATTTGAGGGTATAGATATTTTTTATTTTTCTTCATGGAATGTGTTTACTGTGACCCCAAATAGGTAAATCCATTCATTTGCTTTCATTACAGAATCGAAGGAATGCGATTCCACTGGGGGCTGTGGTAGAAACCAACAGAAACATTGATATTCCTACTGATATCAATCAGCTTCCTTATGATAACAAATCGGAGCTCCCCAGAGACAAGCTCTCCTTTGGTCAGTTCAATGTTCTTTGGTCATTTGTGGATGTATCTGGTAGCAATTACAGCGAGTGCAAGCCTCTGTTTACTCTATTTTAGTGTGAAGTGAAGGTTGGGTTGCCCTTAACTGCACCAGAGAGAGAAACAGCGTTTGGGTTTAGTGTCTTGGGGAGACTAAAGCATTAGATGGTGTTGGGGCAAGTCCAACTGAATGGAACAGTTTGATGGGATGGGATGTTTATTTGTTCTTCTAGATCAGTGCTGTCCAACTTCTGTGGCACCGAGGGCCGGAATTTTTCCGGCCTCCGTGGTGGAGGGCCGATAATGGAAGCTAGTTTAGACCACTTCCCTTTTTGAAACCACACCCATGTTATCTCATGACCATAGCCATATTAATGGTGGTAGTACAGCAAAAACCTGCCATACTCTGCCTTCCCTACTCTGCTTGTGTTTGCCATACTCTGCCTTTCCTACCCTGCCTGTGTGTATGGCACACACAGGCAGCATAGGGCATGCAGAGTATGGCACAAACAGGCAGCCTACAGTGACACAATGCTGCCACTGCTCCTACAGTCTGCACAATAACTATATATTAAAAAAATAATAATTGCAGTACCACCTCAGTATATGTTCTTTTTATAGTGT
Source organism: Xenopus tropicalis (assembly GCF_000004195.4). NCBI lineage: Eukaryota > Metazoa > Chordata > Amphibia > Anura > Pipidae > Xenopus > Xenopus tropicalis. The sequence goes on from NC_030683.2 coordinate 77,141,090, forward strand.
GCAGGGATTATTATTGGGTTTCTACTGCTCCTACAGTCTGTCTGAGGTGTGAACAGGTGAACAATGTGGCTGATTACAGCCTGAGCCTGAGGTGTGAACAATGCAGGGGATGAACAATGTAGGGATTAAAAGGTGTGAACAACACAGGGGATTACATTTTTAAACAATACAGGGGAATTACAGCCTGAATCTGAGGTGTTAACCATGCAGGGGGCCAGTACTGATACCATGTAAAGCTTACACAAAGATAAGTTATCAAAGCAGCCAGACAGGTGGGGGCCACACAGATGGACAGTTGGACAGCACTGTTCTAGATGCTTCTTGGAAGCCCACTGGGTTAGATTTTGGAGGATTCTATTTACTGACCTAGTTATCCTTGGAACTATAGAAGGATAGCTACTACATCAGCATTCTTGTATTTCTTTAACTAAGGTCGTCCCAGACCAAGTATTGACAAGGGAGAGAGTTTTTGTGTGCAGAGAAAACGCTTGGCGCTGGATTATTAGGATATGTAGTTAAAGCAGATGCACATGGCTTCCACACAGAAGACAGCATGATAACAGACGCAGTTAAAATGGCCAAGGGTACAGAATTTTCTTTTTTGCTCATATAATTTTGCCATCTGATGACTGTGGCTCATGGCAGCTCCTCTTGTTGCAGTCAATGCCAGTGCCCCAGAGAGGGATGCCATCATGTCAGAACTTAAAATATTAATGTATCTTGGTCAAGAACATTGTCCATCTTCTAGGAGTCTGAACAATTGGAGGTAAATACAAAAAAACTGGAATATACCAGGAATAATGATCTGGCTGCAATTGGCCTCTCAATACGTTATACAGATTCAAACCCTGGTCACAATGCCAATGCTCACATGTATAGAGGGCACAGTTTTACCCTTCTGCTGCCCATTGTACTGTACTAAGAACTAATATTTAAATTTGTACCCCTACTCAAGAATAAGGGGGTTATACTGGGTAAATAAATTGTTTAACTTTCAACTTCTTCAAAGAGTTAAATTCTATGGACATGTCATTGGGGGGAGTAGAGACAGTTTCTAAAGGTAATGTCCATTGCCATGTTATTGGGATAGAATAGACATAGTTCTTGATGGTAACAGTTATTACGGTGTCATTGGGAGAGACAGGGTTTCTGAAGGTAGAATTCAGAAGTGAAAGGTAAATTAGGGGAGAAGAACATGAGGATGGAAGCTGCTGATCCATGAACTTTGTGTTTCAGATCCTACATTGCTGATTATGTTCAGGAGACCTGTCCAACTATCTGAAGAGAATGCGCAATTCTTTCATATGTCCAAGTCAGAACCAGTACTTTGTTGGAATCACCTTAATGCAAGAGATATTCTTGCATGTTCTCTAGCTGCCTCCTGTTAAGTGGGAGATAGGAATGGTTAAGTTAGAGATAGGAGTATTGGTGACAGACCAACAGCAATGCTGCCCCACTTGTTTCCCTGGCCTCTCAATAGGATTGGTGGAAGCAGTGCCAGTATTTAAGCTGTAGGTATTCTTTCTCTCATTGTGCAGCAATGGAGTGATGAACCAATTCATGAATATGAAGCGAATTGGGACTCCTCTTGTGCCCAGCTGGACTGGCAGACAGACATCAGATAGGTGACAGTTAAATAGGAGACAATAGACACAATGGGGCTGATTCACTAAAGGGCGATCAATAAAGCATGCGATAAATAACTACCGATTCGAAAGTAATTCAAAGTAATTTCGCATGCGTTAATCCGCATATCGCATGTGTTAAATATCGCATTACCACCATGCGTTATTTTTAATGCATGGCGGTAAATTTCGAATGAAAAGAATACTAACGCATGATTCACAAAAGCACATGAGGTTTGATTCGCTAAAGTGCGTTTAAACGTGCGCTATTTATAGCATGAGTTAAAAATTTTATCACATCTAATTTTTCCCTTAATGCACGATTCACTAAAAGTATATTTGCATTAATTTAGACACAATGCTGTTTGCGTTATTTAAGTCGCGAAGACTATTTTCATGTGGTATTCGACGCAACACGCGTTAATTTATGCATGCACGCTACTGGTTGCGAGCGCTAATTTATGCATGCGTGCTACTTGTAGGTTTGCAAATCTACTTTTTTTTTCAAATTACCATTTCCCTGCAAACTGGAGGCTACATTACTCTAGGGCCAACACACACTGCAAAGTCCATATTGTGTTGCCAAAAGCTCATGAACTGTACTTTTCTATAATTACCGCCTGCTTCAAGTAGGTGTAAATTTTCGCATAGAGTAATGTTAAGTAAATTAACGCATGCGATATGTGACCTAACGCATGCGATAATGCATTCGCAAATTGCGCGGGTTTTTTTGCATCAATTTTAACACAAAAAATGTGCGATAAAACTTATCAACCTTTAGTGAATCAACCCTATGAAGTGTTAAACGTGCTAAATATCACGAGAAGCTGTGAGAATATTAACACCTACTTGGGGGAGGTGGTACTTAAAGAACATTGAGCCTCATGCGCATTTGGCAACACAACATGGACTTTGCAGTTGAATTTTTCTTGGCTTGTGAAGAAGAGGATCAAGTATGTGATCATCCTAGAGTAATGCATCCTACAGTTTTCAGGGAAAGATCAACTCTAGAGCAGTGATGTGCAACTGGCGACCCCCCTCTGTGTGGCCCCCCCACCTGTCTGGCTGCTTTGATAACTTACTGTATAAACTCGAGTATAAGCCAATCCGAATATAAGCCGAGGTACCTAATTTTACCTAAGAAAACTGGAAAAACTTTTTGACTCGAATATAAGCCTAGGGTGTTTTTTTTTTAACTGTCAGGCAAGTTTGGGAAGGCTAAGAAAGCTGCCATACTAAGTATCAAGTACTTGCCATCCTGGTGTGCGCTACCATCCTGCTGTGTGTGCTCCCATCGCAATGCAGCATGTCTCCCAGCACAACTGACAGCAAAGCTACTTCTACTTGTGATAGTGCATCAGGGTTTGCATATTCTCAATTTTCAAAGTCCGTGTTTATGTGAAAAAAGTCACATGATTTTAAGGCCAGAGGTGTGGATTTGGATGAATCCTGGATTCTGTGCATCCTTAATTTTAATTACTTTCATACATAAGATGGAAATTCATTTGGCTCAGTGCTCAAAGCAGAAATCTTTACTGAGTTGCTAAACCTCAGCTTCCATAATGCTTTTACTTTTGATAATATGCTGGAGAATTAAATTCAGCAATATTTGGTACTGCAACACTTATGGAAAGTATAGGTCCCCTTTAAACACGTTTTACAGCTCAAAGTGGCTTACAGTAAGATCTACAGCTTTTCTATATTAAAGTGGTTTTTAGGTCACAAGGTTCTTGGAACAAAAGAGAACATGCAACAGTTTGCTTACAAAACCTATGTTGCTTTTGCCTGGAAATGGTGCACAACATAGAAAATCAATATAAACCTAGTTGCTCAATACAGTGCGTATGGTTAGATGCATTCCTTTTTAAGGAGAACCCCAATGTTACTTCTGAAGTAACTGAAAGGTCACTCATATAGACAGACAGCTAATGGGAAACATAAGAAACTCATAATTAACAGTGTGGGGGGCATTAATGACAAGCTCACCACACACATACATTAGAGGGAAAGCAGGAGAGATAATACCATTAAGGAGAGAAAGTACCAACAAGAAAGCCGTGCACAAAGCAAGCAGTGCTATCGCTCCTCACAGCAACACGCATGTACTCACGTACGCATGCCCGCACGCCGCGGGCGGGACCCGCCCATCCACGGGTGGGGGGGAGTAGTGCTACCGTAAGTACAATAATTTAGTAAACAGCAACCTACATAACATAAGTAATCACCCACCTCACAGAAGCGCTCGTATATCGTGTATGCTCGAGGCAGCGCTACCAAAGCAACGCGCATGCACGCGCACAAGTACAATAATTTAGTAAAAACAGCAACCCCCATAATTTAAGTAATCACCCACCTCACAGAAGCGCTTCCCCAGCAACGTGCACGCCGATGGGACCCGACCTGCCCGCTCACCCATCCATGGGGGGGTTGGGGTGCTACCGTAACAACAATAATTAAGTCACTCACATAATCAAGTAAGCACCCACTTCACATAAGAGCTTCCCCAGCACTGTGCACACAGGCGGGACCCGCCCTTCTGTCCCTCCGTTCACAGGGGGGGGTGCTATATATATATATATACCCGCAGTCCAAAATGGGAAGCACACCTTAGAGAGAAAATAAACCTCGGTGCCAGAGCCAAAAATTCATCAAACAAGTCAAAAATGTCGGCACTCATAGGATTTCCGCAAAAGAAGGCAAAGAAAATAAAGATATCTTACATGCAGGTGATGAGATTTATTGTGTCCAACGTTTCAGTCCTTTTACTAGGACTTTCGTCAGGGAATACAAGAGAGCAAACACATCAGCGTTTTTAAAGGCAAAGTTTGGCGCCAAGGCATAGTGTTGCTAGGTAACAGGACATACACAAAACGAAAACCAAAGAGTGCTCGTGTACAAGTAAATAAAACATGTTGTAGGGGCGATCGTTAGTGTGGTGTCATACCCCCACCCGTACCCCCATGCCTACTCAATCGCTACAGAAGGGTTACTTACGGCCCGTTACTTCACGATCACCCGACAGAGACCTCCTCCTGACAGGCAGGATTACAGCGCATGTACATATAGTAGAGACGGCAGAAGGGAGGCCGGGCGTTGCTAGATGGATGCGTGCATAGGAGACGCCGTATAGTGGGCCGGCAGTACTCCCCCTCCTAAGGCAAATTAGCATATCTGCCCCAAGTTCAGCGCTCGCAAAGCGCTATGTTAACAGGCATCGGGGGATGCACATACTCGGTATTAGCCAAGTAACTGTGCATATACCCGAGTATAAGCCAAGGGTCACTTTTTCAGCACATTTTTGGTGCTGAAAAACTCGGCTTATACTCGAGTATATATGGTACTTTTGTGTAAGCTTTAAATGGTATCAGTACTGGCCCCCTGCATGGTTAACACATCAGATTCAGGCTGTAATACCCCTGTATTGTTTAAAAATGTAATCCCCTGTGTCACTGTAGGCTGCCTGTTTGTGCCAAACTCTGCCTGCCCTATGCTGCAGGCAGGGTAGGGAAGGCAGAGTATGGCACACACAGGCAGGGTGGGGAAGGCAGAGTGTGGCGCACACAGGCAGGGTGGGGCAGGCAGAATGTGGTGCACACAGGCAGGGTATGGAAGGCAGAGTATGGCAAACACAGGCAGGGTTGGGAAGGCAGAGTATGGCACACACAGGCAGGGTAGGGAAGGCAGAGTATGGCAGTTTTTTGCTGTACTACCACCATTAATATGGCTATGGTCATGAGATAACATTGGTGTGGTTTCAAGTGGGTGTGGTTTTAAAAAGGGAAGTGGTCTAAACTAGCTTCCATTATTGACCCTCCACCAAGGAGGCCAGAAAAATTACGGCCCTCTGTGCCACAGAAGTTGGACAGCACTGCTCTAGAGGGATTATCAGAGGAGAAAATAGTGAGGAGCCTTATCTTCTTAGCTTCTAGCATGCAGAAGCCATGCTGTTCCTGGCACTGTCAAACTTCTGTGCATGGGTTGTGAAAATCCCATTCTGATGCCTGGACAAGCCAGGTGGAAGCCTGATGTACAGCCCCGGTAAAGTGGCACAAAGTGTAGTAGCCTTTACTATATTGCACAATATTGCCAATTATCATGGATTGCCTGGGTTTGTGGCTGATGACTTAGATGACCCAAATCATCCCATATATTGTGTACAAAGTGCAGATGACAGAGTCAATGGAGTACAGGGAGAAATCCTAAATAATTACTTTACGTGTAAGTACCTACAATCTTTACTACAATAAAAAAACAAACACAAAACAACATCTCAAACAATATTCTTTTTCTTTCCTGTGAAAATAGTTGCACACTTTGTAAAAAATGTTCATTTAATTTATTAGGCTCAGAAGTAGTGAGTGGCAATATACCATATCTCTGCACTCACTTTCCACTTCACTTGCTTTGTCTGGATGATAATCTTTATCTGTGCCCTCAATATCAGACACATCTGGCCTGCTAATGTAGCCAGGCTTCTCGTCATCACTGTTGGCCAAATGTGAAGGTGCACATATGTTTTTTGTTTTTTTTGTGTTGAGTTTGTGCTGTGTCACACTTACTGAACTGTCACTGCTGTCATTAACATGAATAGTTATTTCAAGTTTCAATTAACATTTACTAACACTTGCATGTTTGGTGGTTTGGGCTAAATCTCTGAGAAGTTGCTTTGTTCCTTTCTGTTTTCAATTGTGGGTTTTGTGTATTTTTTTTTACTGTGTTGTTTGGTTTTTTGCAATCTGTGAGCACTCATGCCTCCTTCATGTTATTCATTTGTTTATTATCGCCACTGCTGTGTTCAATATTGCTGAGACCCCTCGTCAAGGGTTTATTTGGTCATTCCTCAGGCGGTAATTGCGCATCTGCACCTTCTGAGCTCTCCATCTTAAGCATCTCTGCGGAACTGCACAAAATGGCAGAAGTCATATGGTATGCAGTGTGTAATGCTTACTTACAGAATATTGCGTGGTAATAACGCATGCAAACTATATCGGAATATATTGGCATGTTATCGCTAGATAAATAACAACAATAAAATAGCTTCTTAATTATGACGCGTGTCCTTTTAGTGAGTTGATCATTAAGTCACAAAAAATAAGAAGCAATAAAATTTGTAACACATTCTATAAATAGCTCTCATTATATCACCCTCTAGTGAATCAGCCCCAATGTGTTTTATTGCAATCCCAGTGGGCCCACCCATGAATGTGTCAGTGTGAACCTTTTTTGTCTTTACAATCCATCTCCTACTCCTTGTATGCCATTCATAGAATGCTGGGCCTGGGTCCCTCAGTTCTCTTGGTTGGGGTACAATGAAAGCAATCTCTGTGCATGTGACAGGTCTATCTGGGTAGCAGGATGCATCACAGGAGGCATCACAGAAGGAGGATAAGCCTTTGGACACAGAGGATCTGATTTAACTTCTCCTATCAAGTTGCTCAGGGGATGGAATTGTTGGCCTCCAAAAAGGTCAGTATTTGATTATAGCAGTCTGACCCATCAGCACCAGTAAGTTTCTCTGTGCCATTTTTGTGGGCTTCAGGCACCACATTCTCCATACATTACTATAGAAAGCAGCAGCTCTTCTGGGCCTTTGAACCATCAAGATTTTGTGCCTAATTTCAGTGCCAGACAGAACTGGTAACTGAGCCACTCAATAGGAAATTACTGTTTTGCTTTTATAGTGCATCCACCGGGACCTGGCGGCAAGAAACATCCTCCTCGCCCACGACCGAGAAACAAAAATTTGTGATTTTGGAATTGCAGGAACCCTCCGGCACAACTCTGGTTATGTGCTGCATGGAAATGTAAGTGTGAGCAGGGTAATTGCACCTTCATATGGAGTGTGAGCAGGGTAATTGCCCCTTCATATGGAGTGTGAGCAGGGTATTTACATTGTGATATGGAGGTATGCCTCATGTGATTATTGTACATATTGGGGACCTGTTCTTGTTTGGGTGCTATAAAGATATACAAACCCAGCAAGCATAGTGGGTTCTATAGTGGGGTGCCGTTTTGGGGTACCAACATATCTACAGGAAGAAATGGGTTTATAAAGCTTTGTTCAACAGGCTCTGTCAATTTAAGTACAAAACTCTTTCACTCACTGTCACCATGATGTGTGCTGCTGGGGTATTGTCTGTTGTACTGGTACTGGGCATTGGATCACAATCAGAATGTTCTTTTGGTTTCTAGGCACGTCTTGCAGTCAAGTGGATGGCTCCTGAGAGTATGTTTGAGGGGGTCTATACATTCGAGAGTGATGTGTGGTCCTATGGGATTCTTCTCTGGGAGATCTTCTCACTAGGTAAGTCATGACAACATATAAACTGGATAGGGACTCGATGTTGCACTTCTCTTATCTTTAAACTTCATATAGATTGTAAGCTCTACGGGGCAGGGACCTCCATCCTCTTGTGTCTTAACTTGTGACTCTTAACTTATTGCAACTGTATTTATCTTGTATTTATCTGTATTTATTGTTATATTTTATATTTGTCTATTATTATCTTTATCCCTGTTTGTGTACACTGCTGCGTACATAAGTAGCGATTTATAAATAAAGATATACATACATACTTCCCCTTTGATCCTTACCTTACAGGAGGCATCCCAATGGCTACCGAATGGCGCGCCCAGAATTTGTGGGGTCATTTGGGTTAAATGGTAACTATTTGTGATTTCCAGCAGAATGAGGTCTATGTGCCCCATGTACAGTACATTCCATATTTGTAACTCCCTGCAGGTATGATCTCATGAAACAGTGCTGGAATATCAACCCATTGGAGCAACCACCCTTTAATAAAATTGTTCCATTGGTGGAACAGCAGCTCCTGGGCTGCAGGACAAAAGTAAGTGGTTTCATTTTCTTTCTTGTCAGAGAGAAAGGGATGAAATATTGAGGTTCTCATGAAGCCACTCACCCATGCCACTAGCAAAAAGTGGAGGCAAGCTACAAAATGGGGGCAGGCTCATAACTGGGCATTTGTTTGCACCTACTGACTGTTACCCCTACAGAGAGAGAGGTTTTATTACTATAGTCATATGAAGGGGTGGGACTCTCAAATGCCAAAGGTGTTCTAACCCTGGGTGCTGATGACTCGACAGATCCATTAGGAAAGCTGAGATTGTGCCTATCCAGGTTTAGTCAGAAGGTTTGACCTATTTGGTATAGACCTAGGCATGTTGGGGAATGTTTGTTGGCAAAAAGTAAGTGGGAAGGAGCACCAATTCTTCATTTCCACTTTGATTGCTGCTGGTCTGACGAAGCATGTGGTTGGAAGAATAATAGATAAATGAGCAGTCACCCTAGTGCTGACCTGTCCATTTCCAGGTGAATGGGTCAGATATTGTACCTGGTTGGACCGTGTATATCCATACCTTCCATATGTAGAGATTACATTGTGTAATTCTTCCTCTCTGTTCCCATCAGGTGTCTTCTCAGATTGAAAGTCACTTCCCCCTGCACCAAACAGTAAGGATTGATCTCAGGAGCACCTCTTTGTGACTATACACACAAATATAAGCAATAACTCATGGCAAGGGATTCCAATGCAATTATATGTTTTATCATTTTTATACTTGGAAAAGTTAAAAACAGTTCTTATACCTGGAGAAAGGTAGTTTGGGTTTTATTACCAATTAAATAACTGGATAGGGGGTAACGTGTTTGAATGTGTTGGTATCTAAATAAAAAATAATTTGATAGCATAACATTGTCTTTTATTACTGTGTCTGAAAAGATCACGTAGGAGCATTTCATATCTAGGGATGTAGCGAACCTAAAAAAAAATGTTCGCGAACCCGTTTTCGTCGGAAAGTGCGAACTTTGCAAAAATTTCTCTGAAAAATACGTTGTTGACACAGCGTTGCGTTTTGTGCTGTTAAGGGGAGAAAACATACTACATTCCTAAACTTATGTAATAAACTGCTTTAAAAAGTCCGGCATCTACATTCCAATCAAGTCGTGTAAAGGTTACGGCCGGTTCACACGCAAAGACAAAACGCCGCGTTTACTGCAACGAAAAAAAACGCAAAAAGCTTTAATGATACTGTCAAGTGTGCGAATATTAGTTTTTACTAGTTGCTTGTCACCTCCAGGATGTTCGTCCCGTCGGTGGGAATATTTCTGTAGTGGTGTGTTTAGCAGTCACCGTGCTTGTGCGCACGTGCATGGTCAGGCAGAGGTAATTCAATGTACAGTAACGTGAACCAAAAAACACTGATTCTGCAGTGTGGGCCCAGGTTTGTCCTACCTTTTTGATCACCTGTGGTGACCATAAAAGATACGATTTTGCCGCAGTTGCAGAACCCTGAAAAATCAGGAATGTGTACATTCCTAAAAAATTATGGTTTTTTTGTTGCAGCCACTGAAGCACAGAGGACAGAAAAAATATCTTAGATAGATGGTATCATAACCATGCCCCAGGCAAACCCTTTCAAAGAACTAAGATAGGGTGACAACAAGCACAGAAGACATTAAAAACATCAAAGCTAGATGGTATAATAACCATGCCCCAGCCAAACCCTTTCAAAGAACTCAGATAGGGTGACAAGCACAGAAGACATTAAAAACATCAAAGCTAGATGGTATCATAACCATGCCCCAGCCAAACCCTTTCAAAGAACTCAGATAGGGTGAAAACAAGCACAGAAGACATTAAAAACATCAAAGCTAGATGGTATAATAACCATGCCCCAGCCAAACCCTTTCGAAAAACTCAGATAGGGTGACAACAAGCACAGAAGACATTAAAAACATCAAAGCTAGATGGTATCATAACCATGCCCCAGCCAAACCCTTTCAAAGAACTCAGATAGGGTGACAAGCACAGAAGACATTAAAAACATCAAAGCTAGATGGTATCATAACCATGACCCAGCCAAACCCTTTCAAAGAACTCAGATAGGGTGACAACAAGCACAGAAGACATTAAAATCATCAAAGCTAGATGGTATCATAACCATGCCCCAGCCAAACCCTTTCAAAGAACTCAGATAGGGTGACAAGCACAGAAGAAATTAAAAACATCAAAGCTAGATGGTATCATAACCATGCCCCAGCCAAACCCTTTCAAAGAACTCAGATAGGGTGACAACAAGCACAGAAGACATTAAAAACATCAAAGCTAGATGGTATCATAACCATGCCCCAGCCAAACCCTTTCAAAGAACTCAGATAGGGTGACAAGCACAGAAGACATTAAAAACATCAAAGCTAGATGGTATCATAACCATGCCCCAGCCAAACCCTTTCAAAGAACTCAGATTGGGTGACAAGCACAGAAGAGTAGAAGAGAGAAAAATTCAGGATTTACCTGTCCAAAAAGTTTGGCTTACAATTAAGCCAGTAGGATTTGCACCCTAGTTTGTACGGTGGTGGAGGAGGACACTAAAGGACAGCTGTGTGTGGCGTCAAGCGGCGTGCAGAGAAGGACAGCTGCATGGGCAGTCAGAACAAGTCTTCCGGCGTGCAGTAACCCTCCGAGATCCATGCCTCATTCATTTTAATAAAGGTCAGGTAATCAACACTTTTGTGACCTAGGCGAGTTCTCTTCTCAGTTACAATCCCTCCTGCTGCACTAAAGGTCCTTTCTGAGAGGACACTTGAGGCAGGGCAAGACAACAGATTTATGGCAAATTGTGACAGCTCTGGCCACAGATCAAGCCTGCGCACCCAGTAGTCCAGGGGTTCATCGCTCCTCAGAGTGTCAAAATCTGCAGTTAATGCCAGGTAGTCCGCTACCTGCCGGTCGAGGCGTTCTCTGAGGGTGGATCCAGAAGGGTCCTGGCGCTGCCTTGGACTGAAAAAACTTTGCATGTCTGACGTTACAGAGTGGCCAAAGTGCATTGTCCTTGCAGGTGTGCTCATGGGAGGATTACCGGCACCTCTGCCCCTGGAATGTGGAGTGACATCACCCTTAAAAGAATTGTACAACATGTTTTGCAGGCTGGTTTGGAAATGCAGCATCCTTTCGGACTTGTGGTACGTTGGTAACATTTCTGCCACTTTATGCTTGTAACGAGGGTCTAGTAGCGTTGCCACCCAGTACAGGTCCTTCTCCTTAATCCTCTTGATACGGGGGTCCTTCAACAGGCATGACAGCATGAAAGACCCCATTCTCACAAGGTTGGATGCAGAGGTATCCATCTCCCCTTCCTCGTTATCAAGGACTACGTCCTCATCCACCACCGTCTCCTCCCCCCAGCCACGTACAAGACCAGGGCTCCACAAAAGGTGACCACAAGCCCCCTGGGAAGCCTGCTCCTGTTGGTCTTCTGCCTCCACAAAGCCACCTTCCTCCTCTGACTCCGCTTCTGACACCTCTCCCTGCGTTGCAGCAGGTGCCTGGGAACGTTCTGGTGATTCCGCCCAGAAATCAGGCTCTTGGTCACGCTGGTCTACAGCGTCATCTGTCACTCGTCGCACGGCACGCTCAAGAAAAAAAGCAAAGGGTATTAGGTCGCTGATGGTGCCTTCAGTGCGACTAACCATATTTGTGACCTCGTCAAAAGGGCGCATCAGCCTGCAGGCGTCGCGCATAAGCACCCAGTAACGGGGGAAAAAAATCCCCAGCTCTGCAGATCCAGTCCTACCACCCAGTTCAAATAGGTATTCATTGATGGCTCTTTGTTGTTGCAGCAGACGTTCAAACATCATTAGCGTGGAATTCCAGCGAGTCTGGCTGTCGCAAATTAAACGCCTGACTGGCAAGTTGTGCCGCCGCTGAATGTCAGCAAGGCGTGCCATGGCTGTGTAGGAACGTCTGAAATGGCCAGACACCTTCCTGGACTGCCTGAGAATGTCCTGCAATCCTGGGTACTTCGAGACAAACCGTTGGACTATCAAATTTAAAACATGTGCCATGCAGGGCACATGTGTTAAATTGCCCAGTCTCAGTGCTGCCAACAGATTGCTTCCGTTGTCACACACCACTTTTCCAATTTTCAGTTGGTGTGGGGTCAGCCACCGATCGGCCTGTGAGTGCAGAGATGACAGGAGTACAGATCCGGTATGGTTTCTACTTTCCAGGCACGTCATGCCCAAGACAGCATGACAACGGCGTACCTGGCACGTCGAATAGCCTATGTGGAGCTGGGGGTGCACAGGTGTGGAGGAGGACACAGCAGCAGAGGAGGAAGAAGCCGAGGAAGAAGCCAAGTTAGAAGACGACTTAGAAGACGAGTTAGAAGACGAGTTAGAAGATGAGTTAGAAGACGAGTTAGAGAGCAAAGGAGGAGTAGAGGTGGTGGCAGACCCGCATGCAACCCGTGGCGGTGACACCAACTCCACTGTTGTTGAACCACGCATTCCCTGCTTCCCAGCCATCACCAGGTTCACCCAGTGGGCAGTGTAGGTGACATACCTGCCCTGACCATGCTTGGAGGACCATGTGTCAGTAGTCATATGGACCTTTGCCCCAACACTAAATGACAGAGATGCGGTGATTTGGCTCTGCACATGTTGGTACAGGTGTGGTATTCCCTTCTGTGAAAAAAAATTGCGGCTGGGTACCTTCCACTGCGGTGTCCCAATTGCTACAAATTGGTGGAAAGCCTCAGAGTCCACCAGCTGGTATGGTAAAAGCTGGCGGGCTAAGAGTGCAGACAATCCAGCTGTCAGACGCCGGGCAAGGGGATGACTCGGAGGCATTGGTTTCTTACGCTCAAACATGGCCCTCACAGAAACTTGGCTGGGGCAGATGAGCAGGAACTGGAAGGCGGAGTGGAGGGTGGTTTAGACGGGTCAAGGACAGCAGAGGTAGAGCAGTAAGATGCTGGAGCAGAAGGAGGGTGGCTTAGCGTTTGGCTGCTGCCTTTGAGGTGTTGCTCCCATAGTGCTTTGTGTTTGGCGTTCATGTGCCTTTGCATAGCAGTTGTACCTAAGTGGGTGTTGGGCTTCCCAAGACTCAGTTTCTGACTGCACTCATTGCAAATTACAGCGCTTTTGTCAGAGGCACACACATTAAAAAAATGCCACACTGCTGAGCCTTTTGATGTGGGCTTTCTAGCAGTAACAGCAGAAGTTGGCGGGTGCGTTGGCTGGCTGACCACAGGTGCCGATTCATGTTGTTGCCCTACTGTTCCCTGGGAGCTGTCCCTGCTTCTTCTAAGTCTTAATCTCCTCCTGCCTCTCTGACTCTCCGTCTCTCCATCTGAACTATCCTCCTCTTGCTCTCTTCTTGTGGGCACCCACAAAATATCACTCTCCTCATCATCATTCTCCTCAGATGCATCAATTTCTTCTGACAGCTCACAGAAGACAGCAGCAGCGGGGACCTCATCACACCTTATGTCCATCTCTGTTGTGTTGCCTGCCTGAGTTATATCTGGTGTAACGTCCTCATCTCCTTCATCTTCTTCTGGCAATAATGGTTGCGCATCACTCATTTTCAACAAACTCGGCGGTGGTGGAGGAAGTGGTAGGTGGGGTGTCCATAGCAGAGGAGGATGAGGATGTTGTGGCAAAGTTAGAAACGGTAGAGGATGGGGTGTGCTGTGTAAGCCAGTCAACTACCTCTTCAGCATTTTGGGAGTTCAGGGTAAGTGCCTTCGGAACACTGGGCAATTTCCTAGGGCCACAGGATATCATAGCAGCACGGCCCCTAGTGCCTCTGCGTGGCGGCCTGCCTTTGCCTGGCATTTTTTTTATTTTTACAAAACAATAACAACTTGGGTGATGTTTCTGGACACGGAATTATTATTGTTATTTAGACAAATTGTGAAAAAGCTCACACAGCTAGGTGGCACTTGGTTGCAGACACCGGGCAACAAGGCCTGCAAGGGCAACGTATACAGTAGTGGATACGGAATATATTATTGCTGGTGGAAAACCGTCACTCAAGTGATGTTTCTGGACACGGAATTATTATTGTTATTTAGACAAATTGTGAAAAAGATCACACAGCTAGGTGGCACTTGGTTGCAGACACCGGGCAACAAGGCCTGCAAGGGCAACGTATACAGTAGTGGATACGGAATATATTATTGCTGGTGGAAAACCGTCTCTCAAGTGATGTTTCTGGACACGGAATTATTATTGTTATTTAGACAAATTGTGAAAAAGATCACACAGCTAGGTGGCACTTGGTTGCAGACACCGGGCAACAAGGCCTGCAAGGGCAACGTATACAGTAGTGGATACGGAATATATTATTGCTGGTGGAAAACCGTCACTCAAGTGATGTTTCTGGACACGGAATTATTATTGTTATTTAGACAAATTGTGAAAAAGATCACACAGCTAGGTGGCACTTGGTTGCAGACACCGGGCAACAAGGCCTGCAAGGGCAACGTATACAGTAGTGGATACGGAATATTTTATTGCTGGTGGAAAACCGTCACTCAGGTGATGTTTCTGGACACGGAATTATTATTGTTATTTAGACAAATTGTGAAAAAGATCACACAGCTAGGTGGCACTTGGTTGCAGACACCGGGCAACAAAGCCTGCAAGGGCAACAAGGCCTGCAAGGGCAACGTATACAGTAGTGGATACGGAATATTTTATTGCTGGTGGAAAACCGTCACTCAGGTGATGTTTCTGGACACGGAATTATTATTGTTATTTAGACAAATTGTGAAAAAGATCACACAGCTAGATGGCACTTGGTTGCAGACACCGGGCAACAAGGCCTGCAAGGGCAACGTATACAGTAGTGGATACGGAATATATTATTGCTGGTGGAAAACCGTCACTCAAGTGATGTTTCTGGACACGGAATTATTATTGTTATTTAGACAAATTGTGAAAAAGCTCACACAGCTAGGTGGCACTTGGTTGCAGACACCGGGCAACAAGGCCTGCAAGGGCAACGTATACAGTAGTGGATACGGAATATATTATTGCTGGTGGAAAACCCGTCACTCAAGTGATGTTTCTGGACACGGAATTATTATTGTTATTTAGACAAATTGTTATTTAGACAAAAAATACAGAGCAGTAGAAAGTAGATTACTAGCCAGAAAACTTACTTAAACTCTCCCTCAAATGAATACATACAGCTCCTATCCCCACACAAATACAGAGCAGTAGTAGATTACTAGCCAGAAATCCTACTTAAACTCTCCCTCAAATGAATGCACAGCTCCTATCCCCACACAAATACAGAGCAGTAGAAAGTAGATTACTAGCCAGAAATCCTACTTAAACTCTCCCTCAAATGAATGCACAGCTCCTATCCCCACACAAATACAGAGCAGTAGAAAGTAGATTACTAGCCAGAAATCCTACTTAAACTCTCCCTCAAATGAATGCACAGCTCCTATCCCCACACAAATACAGAGCAGTAGTAGATTACTATCCAGAAATCCTACTTAAACTCTCCCTCAAATGAATGCACAGCTCCTATCCCCACACAAATACAGAGCAGTAGAAAGTAGATTACTAGCCAGAAATCCTACTTAAACTCTTCCTCAAATGAATGCACAGCTCCTATCCCCACACAAATACAGAGCAGTAGTAGATTACTAGCCAGAAATCCTACTTAAACTCTCCCTCAAATGAATGCACAGCTCCTATCCCCACACAAATACAGAGCAGTAGAAAGTAGATTACTAGCCAGAAATCCTACTTAAACTCTCCCTCAAATGAATGCACAGCTCCTATCCCCACACAAATACAGAGCAGTAGAAAGTAGATTACTTGCCAGAAATCCTACTTAAACTCTCCCTCAAATGAATGCACAGCTCCTATCCCCACACAAATACAGAGCAGTAGTAGATTACTAGCCAGAAATCCTACTTAAACTCTCCCTCAAATCAATCACAGCTTCTCTCCCTACACTATCTCTTCAAGCACACACAGGCAGAATGTAAAATGGCTGCTGGGCTTCGGTTTATATATGGAAGGGAGTGGTCCAAGGGGGGGGGTGGCCCAGGAGGGAGAGCTGCCTGATTGGCTGACATGTATCTGCTGGTCTGGGGTGAGAGGTCAAAATTTGGCGCCAGCTAAGGCGAACCCAAATGGCGAACATCGCCAAAAGTTCGCGAATTTGCGGACTTGCGAACACCCGATGTTCGCGCGAATTAGTTCGCCGGCGAACAGTTCACTACATCCCTATTCATATCATTCAGTGGCTGACTCAGGATATGGTTTATAAAGCTTTAATAAAAATTAATATGAAAAAGGCACCAGGACTTGTGATGAGCGAATCTGTCCCATTTCGTTTCGCTGAATTAGTCGCGAAACAGCGAAAAATTCACAAAACTAATCTGTCGCGTGGCTTAATTTTTCGTCACGCAGAGGATAATTTGTCGTGCAGCGTAATTTTAAGCATGCGGCAAAAATTAAGTTGTGTGCCATAGTGTTTCGTCGCGCGGCGGAATTTTCCATCGCAAAAGCTTATGTGCACAACTAAGTTACATTCTATAGGTGGTTTTGTTTGTGGGTTGCACCTTTTACAGCTTTGGGACTACCAATACCAATTTTCATTACTTTCAAGCTTTGCTGAATGTTTTAAAGGGGTTTTTCATCTTTAAGTTCACTTCTAGTATGATGTATACCAACTTTTGATACCTGTGAACCACATTTAAATGTAAAAAGTGTTGGAGAGCAACACAAGCATGAAAAAGGTTCCTGGGGGTAGTAATAAGATCTTTAAGGCTGTGTTTGACATTATACTTGGTCTTTATGCAGCCAAAACTTGCCCCATTACATGCTTTGAGGGCACTGAGAGCAACATCCAAGGGGTTGCGGAGCAGCATGTTGCCCCTGAGCCACCGGTTGCAGATCACTAATGTAGAGACTAGAGAGTGATATTCTGAGACAATTTGCAATTGGCCTTCATTTTCTTTTATGTATGATGGCCGATTCACTAAAGGGCGTTAAAACGAGCTCTATTTATAGCATGCGACTTAATTTAGATGCAACGCTGCTTGTGTTATTTAAGTCGTGAAGACTATTTTCGTGCAGTATCTGATGCATTGCATGCCAAATAACGCAGTCCGCACAAATTGTCACTACGTGCAAAAAAAGCACGCCATATTAGCCATACATGCCAAAACTTTCCCTGCAAACTGGAGGCTGCATCACTCTAGGGCCAAAATGCAATATTTAGCGCGGATATGTGTTTGTGATTGTGGATCATGCGTTAGTATTATTTCTGCGCGCAAATTAATGCATGTGGTTGCGCACAATTTAACGCACGCGATATGCGACTTAATGCACGCAATAAAACTTTAGCGAATCGTGCGTTGTTTTCGCATCAATTTTAACGCTTATCGACCTTTAGTGAATCAGCCCCATGGTGTTTCAATAATTTTACTATTTGTTCAGCAACTCTCTATTTTGGAATTGTTGCTGTTATCTGGTTGCTAGGGTCCAAATTACCTTAGCAACCAAGGGCTTGCTAACATAGAGTTGGAATGCTAGCGATTTTGGCTGCCATGGTCAGTGACCCCTATTTGAAAACTGCAAAGAGTTAGAAGAATATGGCAAACAATTCAAAAACTGTGAAAAATAAATAATGGAGACCAATTGTAAAGTTGCTTAATATCAGTACAGGTTTATGGGAAATAGCTGTTAGTACAAGTTGATCCAGGGACTGGTCCGATTGCCAGGAAGGAATTTTTTCCTCTCTGGGGCAAATTAGAGAGGCTTCAGACGGGGTTTTTTGCCTTCCTCTGAATTAAGCACCAGTTAGGCAGGTTATATATATACATTAAGGTTGAACGTGATGTACGTTTGTCTTTTTTCAACCTATGTTACTATGCTTAAAATTGCCCATTCTACAACATGCTAATGTAGCCCACTTTTGTGACAGTGCTGCTACCTGCTCATACTTTAGGCGCTAACAGGATGCCTGAGCCCCGCTTACTTTGGGGAACAGATGTTACTTTGCTTATTGGCATGCCTCCACCCAGGGTAGGGACAGATTAAACTGTAACTACCCTCCCTGAGAACTTGATATTGTACTTCTGCTTAGGGACTCACAGCACTCCCGGTACCTTGCCCCTTCCCTTTGGGGTAGCTGCTTACCAGGCAGTGAGGATCCTCCTTGGATTAAGAGACCGCACACTGGTGTGATGAACCAGGTGATTATGTTTATTTACAGACAGATAGGCAGGCTCTACAGGATTACAATGGTGAATCAGATGACACTCAGTTCCTATGGAGATCCCCTCTCCTGCGGCCTACTCACGGTACTTTCCGCCAGGTGACCCTACTTGGGAGTTCCCCCCGGTACTCACACCAGGAGACTCTCTCTAGGGCTCTCCCCGGTACTCCCACCAGGCAAGCACTCCCTTGAGACCTCACCCCGGTACTTTCGGCCGAGAACCAACCAGATAAGGATCCTCCTGATCTTGCCCTGACTCCAGCTATGAGTGCTGGGGGATCTTAATCCCGTTAAATCTCCTGTAGTGGTGAAGTCTGCCCAACTAGATGACCTATCTCCCACTCCTAGAGTGAGCTACTACCTCAATCTGCTGTCTAAACCTCTGTCTCTGTCTAGAGGGGGTCCCAGGCAGAAAGACCTCAGAGGACATGGCTGCATTACCTAAACTTAAAGACTACCCTTTGGAGCACTCACCCAGCACCTGATCTGGGAAACAGCACTTATATTAGTGTCACCCACTGTGACCTACAGCACTTATACTTGCCTATTTGTGTCGGTAAGTTACCCTCCCATATAGATTGTAAGATCTACGGGGCAGGGACCTCCATCCTCTTGTGTCTTTGACTCTTAACTCATTGCAACTGTATTTATCTTGTATCTATCTGTATTTATTGTTGTACTTTGTATTTATCTTTTATTATCTTAATAATCCCCTGTTTGTATTAATGTATTCTACTGTACAGCGCTGCATACATAAGTAGCGCTTTATAAATAAAGATATACATACATACATATATATCCAATGCACCACCCAGTGGCTGCTAACTAAAACTGCAGGGATACTCCCTGTTAAAGGAGAATGCAAGTCAAAATTTAAAAAGCATACTGCCCTATAGTCCTCCTATTGTTCAGTAAAAACGCCACACTTTTGGCTCACCTAATCAAATATTTACTCAGTCACACTTACTTCACATTTTCTAGAACAGGCAGCCACCTCTAAAAAGGTATTCTCCCTTCCTTTCCCTCCTTGCTTCATACTGCACATGTGTTTCATTCCCTCCACCCCCCCTCTGGCAGATCCGCTTCTGATTGGCTGGTGGGCATGTGTAGCTCAGAACAGGAGACAGGATCAAGTTACACACATGCTCAGAGAATATGAAGGCTGTCGCTGGCACCTACAGGAAGGACAGAGAGATTTCAATGATGTCACTGTAGTCTTCACACTGCTGTAGGCTGCCAGCACCATATCTCAGAGAAGCAAGCAGGGATATGGGAATTTAGATATGCAGTAAGTACTTAAAAAGAATGCCTTTAGACTTACTTTTAATTTATATTAACCTTTCCTTGTCCTTTAACTAATTACCTCCTAAACCTCCCTTGGGAGCCTGTGCTAGGGGAACCATCCTAGGGAGCCCAATTTTGGAGATCCCTACATAATCCCCCTTAATGAAAAATGTCACCTCCTGGCTGCCATACCTTTTATCAAACATATACCATACTTATTTCTCTTACATCCTCTTCACAGCCCCTCCTGGGGTCGGCCAGGAGTACACTGGGTGACCTAAAAGAAAATGTTAAACACAATAGACATTTCTCACCACCCCCATAGTCTTTGTGTAAGTCCCAGAAGAGTCTCTGCCCTTGTAAGAAACTTCACACATATACTCCTAAAGGCACAGAACAATTTCTTCTCAAAGCAAAAATAAAACTTTATTAAATCAGTCCTGCAATCTCCTCCCTCCTCCTCCTTGAGGGAGTCCTACTCCCCAGGTGATCAGCATCTGCAGGGAGTCTTCCACCAATGGGTGGGTATAGGCAACTTGGAAATGGCAGCTCCAGCCGGCAGCTGCGATGCCCTCCTTGGGCCAGAACTTGGGGCTCCCCCCCAAATGGAAATTACCTCCCTCCAGAGAACAATAACTTGGCAGTCCAAGTCACATCACAGCACTTGGACTTGACAGGCCCTCATCACTTCAGGGCTCAGCCCCTTCACACTAGGTAGAGGAACCTTTGCTGAATATCCTCATAGGAGGTATAGTACCTTGGATGAGGCTTCTCTACAGGACGGCCGGTCTCTGTCACATCCTCTATGCTGAACATACGCGTGGAGGGGGTCCTCTTTCCACAGCTTTGCACCGCAGCTTTAAGAGTCTGTAAGAAGGAGCGTGGGGCCAAGACTTCCTCCTGCCCCGACTCTGTGCACAAGTGAGATGGGGGCCCCATAAATTCTCCCCACTCCTCATCCCTGGACCCTGGGAAGCTCCCCTGATCTTTTGGGCCATACTCCCAACCGCCTCATCTTTTAGGACTGTAGGGATCTCCTGCATGGTAGCCATGCCAGGGGTACACTGCTAGGAGCGACATCCTCCTCAAGTGGGGACTCCACTTGCTCTTCCACCGTGGCTGCGCTGCCGATACTGGCACCCTGCAGGGCTCTCCCTCGGGAAACCACTGACCCAGAGCTTACGAACAGGTTAGTGAATGCTGCCACCGCTGATGTCAAGGCCGCCTCCTCCTCCTCCCCGGGCTCACATTGAACGGGCTGTACCAGTAGGTCCATCGGCATGCGGGACACTTGGAATCATAGTTACATAGTTACATAGTTACATAGTTACATAGGGTTGAAAAAAGACCAGTATCCATCAAGTTCAACCCATCCAAGTAAACCCAGCACACCTACCAATCTATACACTCACATACATAAACTATAAATACAACCACTAGTACTAACTGTAGATTTTAGTATCACAATAGCCTTGGATATTCTGATTGATCAAGAACTCATCCAGGCCCCTCTTAAAGGCATTAACAGAATCTGCCATTACCACATCACTAGGAAGGGCATTCCACAACCTCACTGCCCTCACCATGAAAAACCACCTACGCTGCTTCAAATGGAAGCTCCGTTCCTCTAATCTAAAGGGGTGACCTCTGGTGCATTGATTGTTTTTATGGGAAAAAAGAACATCCCCCAACTGCCTATAATCCCCTCTAATGTACTTGTACAGAGTAATCATGTCCCCTCGCAAGCGCCTCTTTTCCAGAGAAAACAACCTCAACCTCGACAGTCTCACCTCATAGTTTAAATCTTCCATCCCCTTAACCAGTTTAGTTGCAGTCTCTGCACTTTCTCCAGCTCATTAATATCCCTCTTAAGGACTGGAGCCCAAAACTGCACCGCATACTCAAGGTGAGGCCTTACCAGGGACCTATAAAGGGGCAAAATTATGTTCTCATCCCTTGAGTCAATGCCCTTTTTTATACAAGACAGCACTTTATTTGCTTTAGTAGCCACATAATGACACTGCCTGGCATTAGACAACTTGTTATCAATAAAAACCCCTAGATCCTTCTCCATTAAGGATACCCCCAACACACTACCATTCAGTAGATAGTTTGCGTTTATATTATTTCTACCAAAGTGTATAACTTTGCACTTATCAACATTGAACCTCATTTTCCAGTTTGCTGCCCAGTTTTCCAATTTTGTCAAATCGCTCTGCAAAGCGGCAGCATCCTGCATGGAACTTATAGTTTTGCACAATTTTGTGTCATCAGCAAAAATAGAAACAGTACTGTCTATGCCCACCTCCAGGTCATTAATAAACAAGTTAAAAAGCAAAGGACCAAGGACTGACCCCTGCGGTACTCCACTAACCACACTGGCCCAATTAGAAAATGTTCCATTTACAACCACTCTTTGTACTCTATCCTTCAGCCAGTTCTCTATCCAATTACAAATATTATGTTCTAGGCCAATATTCCTTAATTTGATCATTAACCTTCTGTGAGGTACTGTATCAAACGCTTTAGCAAAGTCCAAGTAGATGACATCAACTGCCATTCCAGCATCAAGGTTCCTACTCACCTCCTCATAAAAGGCGACTAAATTAGTCTGGCAAGATCTGTTACGCATAAAACCATGCTGGCACAAACTAATAGTATTGTGAACTGCAATGTATTCAAGTACCCTATCCCTTATTACCCCTTCCAAAAGTTTTCCTACTACTGATGTCAGACTAACAGGCCTATAGTTTTCAGGTTGAGAACGCGATCCCTTTTTAAATAATGGCACCACATTAGCAATCCGCCAGTCTCTCGGCACCATGCCAGTCAGGGCACTTCAGACACCCATAGGATTCTCTCCCGCAGCCTCCGCACAGTGGCACCATCCAGGGTACATCATGGCCCATTAACTTCTTGGTGAAGCTACCCAACCAGTGTAGTGTTGTCCCGTTTCAAATTATCCCCCAATCTGGTTCTCTTGCAGCTTCCTCCTCTGGGAGGGGTCGCGGGCAGGGGAGCACTTTCTTGGTAGGGCTTGCCATAGTGTCACGCTCGCTTCAGTGTCAACAGCACCTCTCTCACTCTACAGAAGCGATTAGGTCTGCCCAAAATGTCTGCAGTGACGTCACCGGCCGTTGTTATGCCCAGGCTTTTGGCATACTTTCCAGGCAATCTAACAGGCTGCTCGCTCTAAGGGGCAGCACCAACACTCCTTGCATTGCAGTCAATAGGAAGACCAATTCCCACGCAGTTTGGCTTAGTATACTGCCTGCTACACACATGCCCTACATTGTTAGAGATCCTCCTATCCGCTATGCTACAATTGTTTTCTCCAAATTTTCTCCCATTTTGCCAGTTTCTAAAAAACATGTCTGTGATTTTTCACATTACTTCTGGTTGACAGGTAATGGTATCTACTACTGCACTAAAAAAGTACCTAAAAGTACCATCTATATGTTATATGTTACTACTAGCTTATAAACACAGCCACAACTAATAATAAATATTAACAGATGACATCTGGGTGCTTTGTATCCTACATTAACATTAATATACCGTATATTTATGAGTAAATGTAATGAATCTAAAATACTATGTAATGTTACACAACTTCAAGTACCATCTGATCAGCAGTTAAATGAAATAAAATTCAAATGTTGAAGATTGAAAATAAACAATTTAATATATCTCTCCTTAAGCCCCCTGAACTCCTGCATCATTTGTAGCATTTGCAGCTGAAAGTCTTGCAGCATGTCAAAAAATACAGTTTGGCCCCCAGTTTGTGTAGCAGCATCTTGTGCTGCTGGCGCTGCTGGCGGTAATGCCACTGCCTCCTCATCTTCCGGGAGCTGGGGAGCCTGTGCAGGAGATGGTGGTGCCTCTGGTGGACCTGCTGCATCTGGTGCCCCTGCCCCATTTGCACCTGGATCCACCTGGAGCCATTCACCTTGCAATGAAAGAATTTCAGTTTGAGAAATACAGCACTTGCTTTTGTACAGAACAAATGATACAGTCTGAGACGTGTCATGTAACTATATGAAAACCATTATCTATAAGCATGGCAGGTATGGGGAAGGGCATCTATAAGCATGGCAGATATAGTGTTCAACAGCAACCCTGTTATAAGATGTTTGTTATGTTTTGTTAATGTTCAGTGCTATGCAACACTGCTGACATTAGAGGTCACCCTTTCCAGCAAGCCAGATAGTATCATAGTCACTATGGTGTTTCAGCCATGTGAGCCATTCTGGTGTTACAGCCATATGAGCAGAGTTGGCAGGCGTACAGTTTGTAAAATAAAGCCTACAGCAAAATCTTCTGTTTGTGGGTCCAAACTTTACAGAAGGTATAGGGTAGGGCATTTATAAGCATGGCAGGTATGGGGCAGGACCTCTATAAGCATGGCAGTTATGGGGTGGGCAACACCATTAAGAGATTTTTTTTGCATCAGATAATCTCTATTTAAATAATCTACAATTATGGCTTTTGTTCCAATCCTAATTTTAAAGTATTTCCATAAACACATTTTTTGCTCAAAAATAGCAAATTAAATAGGAAACAAGTGAATTTATGGTAATTAAGAAGAAAAATCTTTTTATTATTTTTAAAAAAATCTACCTTCCACTCCTGCCCTTAGCTCATCCACTAATTCTGGGTGATGCCGCTTCACGTCACTCCAGACACGTTGTAGGACGCGGACACCCGTTTTGCTGCGCGCGCAAATATTTGGTCCCGCAAGAATACATTTGTTCGGGCAAGCGTATATTTGGTCACACAAGCATATATTTTGACGTGCAAGTGTGAATTTTTACGCACAGGCCTCTAGTTTGACACATAAGTGACAATTTTGACTATTCTGCTATTGTATTCAATAGGCCTCAGAACCATTATGCTTTTTTTGCTTGCACCTCCATTAAATAATTAAATTAATTATAATGAAATGCAAGCCTTCAATACAAGTACATTATTAGGAGCCTTAACAGATCCAAAACCAGAAGAAATTTGATGATATTGTGGCAGCAGCAGGAACTTTATTATTATTATGTTGGGTTGTTCTTCAACTTCAGCTGATTCTTTAGCTTTTTCTTCTTATTCTTAGCGCCCCCCATTTTCTAAACGCTACTCCTCCTACACTTCCACACACTTCCTCGCACTATAGCGGAGCAGGTTGCTTGTGCTTTTCTAAGTGATCCCTTCCCCCGTCTTTTTGTGGCGCCGCTCTGAACTCCCTCAATTTTCCCATTGACTTTGACAGGGAAGATTTTCAAACTGCTGCCACGCTTACAGCTTTGAAGCTACACCCCCCAAACTTGAAGTTAATATAAAGTACTTGAAGCTGTACAAAGTACTATAAGGCACCACTGTCACGGTCGGCACCCTAAACCAGAACAGATGCCAAGTTCCCTTGTCTCGGCTCGGCTTCACCAGTATTGTGACCGCCTTTGGCTTCGGGAGGAGCCCTCAGCTACTCAGATGCCACCTGGACTTAACGAGAGGAACAAGGCAGGAGTTCTGGCAAGCAAAGGGGCACGACTGTAGATAGAGTCAGTTAGGCCGAAGATCACGGTACAAATAGGGTTAAACAAGTTCGTAGTCAGGCAGGCTGAAACCAGGGATCGTCAGACAGGCAAGGGTCAACCAGGTAATCAAGCAGCAGGGTTAGGCAAAAGGTACAAGCCGAGGTCAGGTTACGGATTTCAGAATAGTCAGGAACAGGCCGGGTCAAACAGGAACAAAGGCACAAAGCTCAGGAAGGCACCAGAATCAAATTCTATCATGGGCAATGAGAAAAGGCAAAAAGTCCCTTTAAATGCTTTTGAATTTCGCGCCATTGCGTGCTGACGTCATCACGCCAGCGCGCATGAGCTTAACAACACGGAAGTGCGTCCCCGCCGCGCCGGTAAGGTAGATTTCCTTACATTACCCCCTCTCTAAGGGGGGCCACTGGACCCCCAGGCTTCTCAGGAAACCTAGAATGAAATTGCCTCCTGAGGCGGTCTGCCTTGATGTCATCAACTGAGACTCAAGAGTTCTCCTCAGGACCGAAACCTCTCCACCTAGTAAGATATTGAAGCTTACCTCTCACGAGGCGGGAGTCGAGGAACTCTTGGATCTCATACTCAGGCTGACCTTCAATCAGCACCAGGGAAGGAACAGCCAGATGGCGAGTGTTAGCAGCAGGTTTAAGGAGAGAAACATGAAAAGTATTAGCAATCTTAAAACTAGGAGGTAACTGCAGACGGACAGAAGATGGATTAACTATAGAAATAATGGGATAAGGCCCAATGAACCTAGGCCCCAGTGTGGGAGAGGGAAGCTTCAACTTAATATTTTTGGTAGACAACCACACCAAATCCCCCACCTTATACTGGGGCGCTTCCCGGCGGGACTTGTTAGCAGCTTTCTCCTGGGCTAGGGAGGCTGCGGACAATGAATCATGAACTGAAGACCAAATTTCCGAAAATTTCAAAACAGAAGAATTGGCAGAGGGTACAGAGGAGTTAGATCCAGAAAAAGAAAATGCTTTGGGGTGTAAACCATAAACAACAAAGAAAGGAGACCTCCCTGAAGAGGAGTGGGTAGCATTATTATATGCGAATTCCGCCCAGGGAAGCAATTCAGACCAAGTGGACTGATTATCAGATACATAGCATCTGAGAAACTGTTCAAGGGATTGATTAACCCTTTCAGTTTGACCGTTAGTTTGGGGGTGATAGGCAGAGGAAAAGGACAATTCCGTACCAACCAGGGAACAGAAAGCACGCCAAAATCTTGACACAAACTGGACCCCCCTGTCAGAAACAATATTCACAGGAAACCCATGAGACTTAAAAATATGAGTAATGAATAGATCAGCCAAGGTCTTAGCAGAAGGGAGGTGTGGGAGAGGAATAAAATGAGCCATTTTACTGAATCTATCAACCACCACCCAAATCACTGTCTTACCCTGAGAAGGGGGTAACTCCACAATAAAATCCATAGAGATGTGGGACCATGGCTTCATTGGAATGGGTAAGGGATTTAACAGACCCTGGGGCCGCTGATGAGATGACTTAGACCTTTGACAAATTGGACAGGAATTGACAAAAGTTTTAGCATCCTGCTTGAAGGATGGCCACCAAATATGGCGGGACAATAAAGAAATGGTTTTTGCAACACCTGGATGACCTGCCATTTTAGAATCATGAACCTCTCTTAATACTTGTTCCCTCCTCAGGAACAAACCATTTACCAGATGGGGTTTCAATAGGAGCAGAAGTTTGTAACGGGGACAATAAGGAAGAGAGGTCAGACTCCAAGGTTGCAACAATTAACTCCCTGGGAATGATGGGAGTGCACTCACCAGAGTCAGAGGAAACAGAATTGAAACTCCTAGAGAGTGCATCTGCCTTAGTATTCTTTGAACCAGGCCTAAAAGTTAGAGAAAAATTGAACCTTGAAAAAAATAAAGCCCACCTGGCTTGTCTTGGATTCAGGCGCTTAGCTGATTCGATATAAAGTAAATTTTTATGGTCCGTATAGACCGTCACCAGATGCTTAGCACCCTCTAGAAGATGGCGCCATTCCTCAAAAGCTAATTTGACAGCCAACAATTCCCTGTTCCCTATAACGTAATTTACCTCTGCGGGTAAAAACTTTTTAGAAAAAAAAGCACAGGGATGTATTTTGTTGGTTATCGGGTGCCTTTGAGAAAGGATTGCCCCAGCTCCCACCTCAGAGGCATCTACCTCTACAATGAAAGGGAGTGCAGAATCGGGGTATTTAAGGATTGGGGCAGAACTGAATTCTTTTTTGAGGGTTTCAAAGGCTTGTTCCGCCTCAGGAGACCACATGCTGGGATCAGCACCCTTCTTAGTTAGATCTGTGATGGGGGCTACAATAAGAGAAAAATTCTTAATAAATTGACGATAATAATTGGCAAATCCAAGAAACCTTTGTACAGCACGTAATGAAAGGGGTTGTGCCCAATCCAGGACAGCTTTCACCTTGCCTGGGTCCATTTCTAGACCCTTGCTGGTAATAATAAACCCCAAAAACTGGACAGAAGAGACTTCAAAGGTACATTTCTCAAGTTTTGCATACAGATTATTCTCCCTTAGTCTCTTTAAGACCTCACAAACATGATTACGATGTTCCGTTAAATTAGAAGAGAAAATAAGAATATCGTCAAGATAGACCACTACGAATACCCCCAGCAAGTCACGAAAAATGTCATTGACAAATTCTTGAAAAACTGCGGGGGCGTTACAGAGCCCAAAGGGCATTACTAAATATTCGTAGTGGCCGTCCCTGGTGTTAAAGGCAGTTTTCCATTCATCCCCCTCTCTAATACGGATGAGGTTGTAAGCACCCCTAAGATCGAGCTTGGTATAGATTTTGGCGCCTTTAACCTGATCAAACCCTCAAGTGAAGTGGCTGCTAAAACTGGGGCAATACAGACATTTCTACAACTAGGACCCCACTGAGAAAAACCTCCCCTGTAACCCAATTAATCTGAGGGTTATGAACCTGGAGCCAGGGTAACCCCAAAATGAGTGGAGAAGAGGCTCCTTCAATAAGGAAAAAGGTTATCTCTTCAACATGAAAATCATTCACACATAAGGATAAAGAGACAGTTCTCTTATTTACCACCCCTGTCCCTAAGGGTCTTTTGTCCACCGTTAATATCCTCATGGGTACACTCAGAGGAACCACCGGAATGCCATTTTTAGCTGCAAACATGGCCTCAATAAAATTACCCTCTGCCCCAGAGTCCACGAAAGCGGACAAGTTAATGGAGCCCATAGGCCAGGACAATTTAACTGGTAGCTGAACCTTGGAGGCAAATTGGGGAGAGGAAACGCCTGCACCCAAATGAAGCTCCCCTTCTTCATTTAGGCTGGGGCGTTTCCCGGCCTCTTAGTGCATTGCTTCAGAAAATGACCCTTGTCCCCGCAATATATACATAACCCAAGGGTCCGCCTGCGTGTCTTTTCCTCAGGAGAGAGATGGAATAGGCCTAGTTGCATAGGCTCCTCCAGAGGTGGAGACACAGGGGAAACCAAAGACTTGACATTGGGCACCACGTCAGGTCCCCTATAAGTAACCCCAGAAAAATTAGCATGACCCCTCTCACTCCTTCTCTCCCTCTGTCTCCTATCAATCTGGATGACTAGGGACATAAGATCATCTAGACTGGACGGCAAGGGGTAATTCACCAGGCTATCTTTAATAGAGTCAGATAGCCCGACACGGAACTGACTGCGCAGGGCCGCATCATTCCACTCAGTCTCTCCTGCCCACCGGCGGAACTCTGTGCAATATATCTCTACCTCCCGTCTCCCTTGGCGCAGTTTACGAATCGCCGAATCGGCTGATGATGCACGATCTGGGTCATCGTAAAGAACTGCCATAGTATCAAAGAATACATCCAGGGAAAAATGGGCAGGATCAGAGGAAGACAGTCTAAGGGCCCAAACTTGGGGATCCCCCACCAGAAGGGTCATAACAAATTTTACTTTTTCCACACCAGAAGGGAAAGAATGAGGGAAAAAGCTAAGATACAGTTTACATGCCTCTTTGAAGACGAAAAATTTGGACCTGTCCCCAGAGAATTTCTCTGGAAATGCAATTTTGGGCTCTTGGGGCCTGAAAGTGTTACCCCCCAAAACGAACGAACCCACAGGAGGGGAAGAACTAGGAACAGGTTGCTGCTGCGGAGATTGCATAGTCTCCAGCTGGCGGGTTAGATTGTGAAAACCCTGCAGGAGATAATTCTGCTTTTGCTCCTGATCCTCCAAGCGCTGTAGCAGGGCAGTAAGAAGCGCTTCAGTAGTAGCAGACGGAGTGGGAGGAGCAGCAGCGGACTCAACGTGATCTTCGTCCTCCATGGCGCGTGATAATGTCACGGTCGGCACCCTAAACCAGAACAGATGCCAAGTTCCCTTGTCTCGGCTCGGCTTCACCAGTATTGTGACCGCCTTTGGCTTCGGGAGGAGCCCTCAGCTACTCAGATGCCACCTGGACTTAACGAGAGGAACAAGGCAGGAGTTCTGGCAAGCAAAGGGGCACGACTGTAGATAGAGTCAGTTAGGCCGAAGATCATGGTACAAATAGGGTTAAACAAGTTCGTAGTCAGGCAGGCTGGGTCGAGGCAGGCTGAAACCAGGGATCGTCAGACAGGCAAGGGTCAACCAGATAATCAAGCAGCGGGGTTAGACAAAATCGGAGTCAAAAGGTACAAGCCGAGGTCAGGTTACGGATTTCAGAATAGTCAGGAACAGGCCGGGTCAAAACAGGAAAAATACCAACAGGAACAAAGGCACAAAGCTCAGGAAGGCACCAGAATCAAATTCTATCACGGGCAATGAGAAAAAGCAAAAAGTCCCTTTAAATGCTTTTGAATTTCGCGCCATTTTTCGCGCCATTGCGTGCTGACGTCACCACGCCAGCGCGCATGCGCTTAACAACGCGGAAGTGCGCGAGCGCACTTAGGGACATACCGACGCAGAGGGAAGACGGCGCGGCGGGCGTCCCCGCCACGCCAGTAAGGTAGATTTCCTTACAACCACATTGATTAAGCAATACCTGGCAGTAAGTGAGGCATTTGGTGCACTTGATATCTTTCTTCATAAATTAAAATTCCTCGCAAATAGAGAATGAAGTTGATGCGTTCATACTCAATGTCACTTCAATTAAACACCTTGTGCCCACATATGAGTTTACTAGAAGGCAGAGACAATATCATCACTTTATGCCTTGTGCTTACATACCAACATTTTTTACCTCAGCACAGGCAGTTGGCAATACGATGATTCTACATTCAAAATCCGTAAAAATCTAAACCATCCAATGACCAAACTAAATTACCAATTAGAGCTTACATACAATTAAATATTAGGAATTGAAGCTTTTTGCCTATATACCACTGATTTTTAAGGAAAATTCTTGTGCCTACCTACCAACGATGTTTACCTCAGCACAAGTTTACAAATTACCGGCGCAATTGTGAAACTATTACCATAAATTTAATTTAAAATCTCCCCCTGTTTTCCACACATAAATTGGCTTCTAAGAGATCCCTCTCATGAAACCCTTCCCAAATCACCCCCAAAGGTTCTGGGCAAGCAAGGGTACCAGATAGTTTGAAAAGGACTGGCAGAGTTTACTAGAGTCGGTGTAAGGCAGGCCAGGTCAAAACCAGAACAGAAGTGCAGTATAAAATCAGGATCAAGAAGAGTAGTCAAACAGTCAAGGGGTCAGTCCAGGTGGAGTTCCCTCGAAATCAGGATACAGGCATGGGTCAGAACCAGATACACAAAACAGGACAGAACAGGAGCACACCCAGAAACTTTGCTAGAAAGACCTATAACGGGCAATGACAGAGTGCAGAGCAGATGCTATATAGGCAGGTTGGTTGTTAACACAGAGCACCTGTGACCAGATTAACAACAGGTGAAACTAACCCTGCCTATTTGTATATACAAGGGTTAGTTTAGCAGGGAACCAGGAGCTTAGCTGTCTATTAATATAGAGCAGTGGTAAAGCAGCCTGCAGGTCACAGGTTCAATTCCAGGCAGGTAACAACACCAAAATAAATCTGATGATATTTTAGCAGCCGCAGGTATATTATTAAAAAGGGCCAGACCCCAAACCAAACATTTTACAATATTTTTGCAGGAATAGCAACAACATTGTAAGGAGATATTTCCGACCCCAAATTAGATAATGTTTTAGAAGGAGTAGCAACATTGTAAGGACCCTTGATAGGCCATAAATTAGAAGAAATTAGATGATACTGTGGCAGCAGCAGCAGCAGTAACCCATATATATATATACAGTGGATATAAAAAGTCTTCACAACCCCTGGTTCCTGTGCTGTACAAAAATGAGACAAAGATAAATCATATCAGAACTTTTTCCACCTTTAATGTGACCTATAAACTGTACCACTCAATTGAAAAACAAGCTGAAATCTTTTAGGTGGAGGGAAGAAAACAAAAAACTAAAATTATGTGGTTGCACCCTCTTCTAACTGGAGATGTAGGTGTGTTCAGAATTAAGCAATCACATTCAAATTCATGTTAAATAGGTGTCAGCATACACCTTCCATCATTTAAAGTGCCTCTGATTAACCCAAAATAAAGTTCAGCTGCTCTAGTTGGTCTTTCCTGACATTTTTTTAGTCCCACAGCAAAAGCCATGATCCCCAGAGAGCTTCCAAAGCATCAGAGGAATCTCATTGTTTAAATGTTATTAGTAAGGAGAAGGGTACAAAAGAGTTGCCAAGGCATTAGATATACCATGGAACACAGTGAAGACAGTCATCATCAAGTAGAGAAATATGGCACAACAGTGACATTACCAAGAACTGGATGTCCCTCCAAAATGGATGAAAAGACGGGACGAAAACTGGTCAGGGAGGCTACCAAGAGGCCTACAACAACATTAAAGGAGCTGCAGGAATATCTGGCAAGTACTGGCTTTGTGGTACATGTGACAACAATCTCCCGTATTCTTCATATGTCTGGGCTATGGGGTAGAGTGGCAAGACGAAAGCCTTTTCTTATGAAGAAAAACATCCAAGCCAGGCTACATTTTGCAAAAACACATCTGAAGTCTCCCAAAAGTATGTGGGAAAAGGTGTTATGGTCTGATGAAACCAAGGTTGAACTTTTTGGCCATAATTCCAAAAAATATGTTTGGCGCAAAAACAATACTGCACATCACCAAAAGAACACCATACCCACAGTGAAGCATGGTGGTGGCAGCATCCTGCTTTGGGGCTGTTTTTCTTCAGCTTGAACTGGGGCATTAGTTAAGATAGAGGGAATTATGAACAGGTCCAAATGCCAGTCAATATTGGCACAAAACCTTCATGCTTCTGCTAGAAAGGTGAACATGAGGAGGAACTTCATCTTTCAGCATGACAACGACCCAAAGCATACATTCAAATCAACAATGGAATGGCTTCACCGGAAGAAGATTAAAGTTTTGGAATGGCCCAGCCAGAGCCCAGACCTGAATCCAATTGAAAATATGTGGGGTGATCTGAAGAGGGCTGTACACAGGAGATGCCCTCGCAATCTGACAGATTTGGAGTGTTTCTGCAAAGAAGAGTGGGCATATCTTGCAAAGTCAAAATGTGCCAAGCTGAAAGACTCAT
Source organism: Xenopus tropicalis (assembly GCF_000004195.4). Taxonomy (NCBI): domain Eukaryota; kingdom Metazoa; phylum Chordata; class Amphibia; order Anura; family Pipidae; genus Xenopus; species Xenopus tropicalis. The sequence continues at coordinate 77,174,200 of NC_030683.2, forward strand.
ACCCAACAAGACTGAGTGCTGTAATAAAATCAAAAGGTGCTTCAACAAAGTATTAGTTTAAGGGTGTGCACACTTATGACACCACATTATTTTAGTTTTTTTTGTTTTCTTCCCTCCGCATGAAAGATTTCAGTTTGTTTTTCAATTGAGTGGTACAGTTTACAGGTCACCTTAAAGGTGGAAAAAGTTCTGAAACGATTTATCTGTGTCTCGTTTTTGTACAGCACAGGAACCTGTGTGTGATTTTTTATATCCACTGTATATATATATATATATATATAGAAACGAGTTGCTGGAAAGCTGCACACCATAAGAACAAGATAATACCTGGGTGCTCGTGCAGGAGGTATAGATACTCAGGGTGGGATTGACAGCCCACGCAGGGTTTTCATATGAAAAATCACAAAGGTGTAGATGAATCAATGTGAGGCTTTATTCAGTCCGACGTTTCAGTTCCTATCTGGAACTTTCCCTGATGAAAGTTCCAGATAGGAACTGAAACGTCGGACTGAATAAAGCCTCACATTGATTCATCTACACCTTTGTGATTTTTCATATGAAAACCCTGCGTGTGCTGTCAATCCCACCCTGAGTATATATATATATATATATATATATATATATATATGCATCAGGAGAGAGCCGGCACTCACGTCAATCGGGTCACTATAGCCTGGGTGCAGGTCCAAGTGAAGAATTACATACAGCAGTGAAGAGATCCGCACTCACAGGTCACAGGGACATATAAAGGGGATAGGACACTGATCACCATGTCCATTAACTTGCCATGTAAGTTAACTTATGTGGATTATGGACCACTCACCCTATATACCACCAACTTTTGCTCCTGTGGACTATGCACTCTTGCTGCGCAACACTTACTGTTCTGGGTGATATATGTCTTAATTCATCTTCTCTTTTTTTCTTTCCCTCTTTTTATTCTCCTGTTCTAGGGCTCTCTAATTTGGCCAATTCAGTAAATTACGTATGATATGGTACCCTGGTAAAACATAAGTAAGGTTACTTTCCTACACTGTTCCCCAAAATGATATGTTTATGAGCACAATTGATCATTAGGTGGGAGCTTCTGAGTTTAGAGGAGTGCCTGTAACTCTAGTGGTTATTGAATTTCCCAATACAGAGTATTAATTGGGAAAGTTCAAGTTTCGCATTTTTTATTTTTTATTTTTTACTTTTGACAACCTGGCATTACAACCTTTCCACACCAGACACTTGACCATAGCAACGCATAGACATTACCATGGCAACGCGCACCTTACACAGGGTCTTCCCCTGGAGTAGTAAGCAGCTGTGCTCCCCTTTGAACAGCAGTCCTTGCCCTGTGATTCCCGCCTCTCACTGACAGGATCTGGCTACAATACTGGATGTAACATTTGTATCAGTAAGTCCCTAATACATTGTAACCGCTCCTAATTATTGCAACATATGCCTAGTGTGAACTCCCTATTCCTTCACTGACTCTAAGGTACTTGAATTAACTTTGCAACAAATCTGTGATGATGCAGCTGATGTTTTTTTTTTTTTCTCACCAGTTGAGCTCTGTTTTGTTACATTTAACAGCATACAATGTTGCACTTTCCTGAGACACAAGTGCTTCAGAATCTCCTGTATGTAGTTGTTATATGCCGTATTTTCTGTGTATATATTCCCTTTATTTTTACTTTTTTGCAAATTCTTTTGTTTATTCACAACTTTGGTGTTTTCCCCCAATGATTGACTTGTGTTGATGATGTCATTCCCCACTTTTCCCGCCCCTGAATGTTAATTAGACACTGGTTTAGCTGTGTGAGTCACTTTGAAAAAGGCTACTGAAGTAGCCGAAACGTTAGTCTTCTCAATAAACACCAGATTAATTCTATAAGACCTGTGAGTGCGGATCTCTTCACTGCTGTATATATATATATATATATATATATATATATATATATATATATATATATATATCCAATAATATTCTCAAACGAATATATCCCATAATAATCACCAACCATATGTATCCCATAATAATCCCAAATCAATATATCCCATAATAATCACCAACCATATGTAACCCATAATAATCACCAACCATAAATATATTAGGTTATAAATTACATTTTCAACTTCAGTGTTTACGTGACAAAAAGTCACGTGATTTTATCACATATTAATATATCCCATAATAATAACCAGCCAAATATATCCCATAATATTTTCAAAGGAATATGCCCCATAATAATCACCAACCATTGTCATGTCTCCAGCATAGCTTCCATCATTTGTTTTTTATTGTTGCTCATTAGCACCAACCAAATATATCTATCCCATAATAATAACCAACAATATATATCTCATAATAATCCCAAATCAATTTATCCCTTAATAATCATCAACCATATCTATCCCTTAATAATCCCAAATCAATATATCCCATAATAATCACCAACCATATGTAACCCATAATAAGCACCAACCAAATATATCCCATAATAATCCCAAATCAATATATTCCATAATAATCTCCAACCAAATATATTCCATATTAATCACCAGCCATATATACATCCCATAATATTGTCAAAGGAATATATCTCATAATATTCACCAACCATATATATGCCATAATAATTACAATGCCAAACATTGGACATACAGAGTAACATATAAAGCAATCAATAACTGATACAAAAGGTGAAGAGGGCCCTGCCCAAAAGAGCTTACAATCTACAAGGAGAAGGGGTTGAGACACAAGGTGTGGGAATGGGCATGACCTGAGTTGTGAGAGGTGTGGCACAGGGTATTGCTAAACTAGATTAGGGCAAGCCTCTCTAAATAAATGTATTTTAAGAGATCTCTTGAAGGCAGAGAGATTGGGAGAAAGTCTGATAGTTTGTGGGCAGCCCTTGAAAAGTCTTGAATGCGAGTGTGTGAGGAGGGAATGAGAGAGGAGCTGAGGAGCAGGTCAGTAGAGGAGCGTAACAAGCGGGTTGGATGGTACCTAGAGATGAGTTCAGAGATGTAGGGTGAGGCAGAGTTATGAACTGCTTTAAATGTGAGAGTCATTAGTTTGAATTTTATCCTGGATGCTAGGGGAAGCCAGTGCAGGGATTGGCAGAGTGTCACGGCAGAAGAGGAGCAGTTGGAGAGGTGTTTGAGCCTGGTAGCAGTATTCATTATGGACTGGAGAGGGGACAGTCTTTGGAGGGGAAGGCCTATTAATAGGGAGTTACAGTAGTCCAGGCGAGATATTATAAGAGAGTGAATAAGAATTTTGGCAGCATCTTGGGTGATAAATGATCGGATTTTGGAGATATTTCTTAGGTGAAAGTGACATGATTTGATAAGTGATTGGATATGAGGAGTGAAGGACAGGGCAGAATCAAGGATAACCCCAAGGCACCGGGCCTGGGAAAATGGGGTGATGGTAGAATTGTTAACCGTTATAGATACCTCGGGAACAATGTGGGCGTTGGATGGGGGAATGAGAACCAGTTCAGTCTTAGAGTGGTTTATTTTAAGGTAACATTGGGACATCCAAGTGGAGATAGCGGACAGGCAGGAAGAGACATGAATTAGAAGCTCTGGGTTGAGATCAGGAGAGGAAAGATAGATCTGAGTATCGTCAGCATAGAGGTGGTACTGAAAGCCAAAAGAATTGATTAGTTTGCCAAGTGAGGAGGTATAGAGAGGAAAATAGTAAGGGGCCCAGGACAGAGCCTTGAGGAACCCCGACAGAAAGAGGCAAGGGAGTAGATGATTCCCCATTGTAAGAGACACTGAAGGATCGAGCTGAGAGATAAGATGAAAACCAGGATAAGGCAGTGTCACAAAGGCCAAGAGAGCAGAGAGTCTGAAGGAGAAGAGGGTGATCCACAGTGTCAAAAGCAGAAGAGAGATCGAAAAGTATTAGTAGCGAGTAGTGTTTTTTGGCTTTAGCCGAAAGGAGGTCATTTGTTAGTCGGGTTAGAGCAGTTTTGGTGGAGTGTTGTTGTCTAAAACCAGATTGTAGGGGATCAAGGAGGTTATTGTCAGAGAGGAATAGCGTCAGTCGGTTGTAAACTAGGCGCTCAAGCAGTTTGGAGATGAATGAGAGCAGAGAGATAGGTCGGAGGTTAGTAGGATTGGAGGGATCAAGGGAGGGTTTTTTCAGAATAGGGGTTACAAGTGCATGTTTCAGTTTGGAGGGAAAGATTCCAGTAGAGAGCGAGAGATTGAATAGATGAGTTAAGGATTTGATAAGACAGGGGTTGGCATTGTGTAAAAGTTTGGTAGGAATGGGATCAAGCGGGCAGGTAGTAAAGTGAGAAGGGAGAAGGAGCCAAGAAGAGACTGGGTAGCATGTAGGGAGGGGAATGGTTATGTGGATTAAGCTGTGCAATGTCACTTCTGATGGTGTCAATTTTATTTTTAAAGTGCTCTGCGATAGCTTGAGCAGTGACTGAAGCACACGGAGGGGGTGGAGGAGGGGACAGCAGAGAGTTAAAGGTAGAGAAGAGGTGTGCAGGTTTTTTAGAGAGGGAGTAAATAAGTGCAGTGACGTAGGTTTGTTTAGCTTGGTGGAGGGTGGTGTTGTAGGAGAGCAGAGCAGATTTGTAGCTGTAGAAATCTGACTCTGACCTTGATTTGCGCCAGCGACACTCAAGTGTACGTGACTGTTTGGAGGGATTCGGTATGAGCAGTTTGCCAGGGTTGGAGTGGTTTGGGCCTCATGTGTTTTGTCTTGGCAGGAGCAAGCTCATTAAGGGCAGTGGTGAGTGTGCTGTAATAGACAGAGGTAGCCTGATTAGGACAAGAGACAGTTAGGACGTTAGAGTGAAGAGAGTCAAAGGAAGAAGAGAGATGTGACGTGTTTAGGGATTGCAGGCCTCGGTATGTGTATTTTTGGGGGACAGCAGAGGGTGTAGAGGGAGTTAGTGAGAGTTGAAATGTGAGCAGATTGTGATCAGAGAGGTGGAAAGGGTAGTTAGTGAAGTTGGAGTTAGAACAACATTTTGTAAATATAAGATCCATAACATGATTTTATTCCATATTAATATATCTTATAATAATAACCAACCATATATATATGTAATAAAATTCTCAAAGGAATATATCCCATAATAATCACCAACCATATCTATCCCATAATAATCCCAAATCAATATATCCCATAATAATCACCAACCATAAGTAACTCGTAATAAAAACCAACCATATATATTTCATCATAATCTAAAACCAATATATCCCATAATATTCACCAACCATATATATCCCATAATAATCCCAAATTAATAAATCAATAACAAAATATATCACCTATATAAGGGATACATCGAATCCACTTTCTTCATTTCGGACGAACCTTTAATCCTAATCCCAATTAACATGTACAAATTAGCTAATTAACATCCTAATTAGGTTACAGAAGGATTACATTTTCACCTTTCGTCTTTAAATTACAAAAGTCACGTGATTTTATCCCATATCAATATATCCCATAATAATAACAAACCATAGATATATATATATATACAATATTATTCTCAAACGAATATATCCCATAATAATCACCAACCATATCTATCCCATAAGAATCCAAAATCAATATATCCCATAATAATCACTAACCATATATATCCCATAATAATCCCAAATTGATAACACATCAATAACTAAATATATCACCTATATAAGGGATGCATCAAATCCACTTTTTTCTGGTTTGGCCGATCCACTAAACCTAATCCTAATTAACATATGCAAATTAGCTAATTTACATATGTTAATTAAGTTAGGGAAGGATTACATTTTCACCTTCTGTCTTTAGGTGACAAAAAGTCACATAATTTTATCCCATATCAATATATCCCATAATAATAACTAACCATATAAATATCCCATAATCTTAAATCCATATATCCCATTATATATATATATATATATAGACAGAGAGAAATGGAAACCGCACTCGCAGGACATAGGAAAAAACGAAAAATTTATTACGTTGCCAAAAAATGAACTAACGTTTCGGCTGCAACACCAGCCTTTGTCAAAGTTGCAAGCACAAATGTGAAGAAACCATATATACTGTGAATGGCGGGAAATATCGACAAGAAGTGAAAAAAACACAGTGTGACGTAAAAAGCACAATACAAACATAACCCAGCCCCCACGTGTAATATACTAATTGTTAAATTACTGGGAAAAGGTAATCATTACCGGAGGGAGATGCTATCAAAGGGCCAAAGGGTATAGCCCAGGGATTAATATGGGGAATTATTAGACTCGGAGTTATGCCCAGAAATAAACGGGACGGGGTTAATCAAGTGTGTAAACATGTGTGGCAAATATATACAAACGAAAGCAATCGAAAAAACAACTTAAAAATACAGAATAACAATAAAGAATAACAAAAGACTCGGCTAACCACCGAGAAACTTTAAACAAAAAATAAAGAAATATAAAGAAGAAATAAAGTTAAACCACGGGAAACCAATCACCATACAGAAGAAGGCGTGAACCTTACGTGTCCAGGTAAGTGCCTGAATCGAGAAAAAGTAGAGGTGCCACGACCGGACCAAAGAAAAGGTAAGTGAAAGAATGTAATGAAGAATATGCAATTAACCAGAATAGAAAGGTAAGTATCAGTACAACAGTACCCACGTAGAGTATCGCGAACATCAGACACAAGTATCATGTGTGCTAACTGAGCATCGTACCACATAATGGGGAAAGTACAACAGCAATAGCCGGGTGGCTTAAGAGTTAAGCTGCAACTAGCGAGCAAGGGGTAGGTAGTACATACAGGGCAAAGTATGGATTTCACAAAATGTGGTCCTATACGGCTCGCGAGCAGAAGCGCTAGTGCGCTGGGGGACTGGCCAACTCACGGGCAAAGATAAAGGTGCACTTGTAGAATCCAGACCCACCGGCAGTCTCAGCCAGGACATATAGTGGGGAGACTGGTCCACACGTGTGGCACAGGAACCCCTCAGAGGAGGCAGGACACGGACCAACACGGTTTTCTTATTCTATCTCCCGCCGGTTAGGCTGCCGAAATTAGAGTCTGAAGGTGTTGGTAGCTAGCTGGGGGTAATTGATACATCACTGGAACCGTTCAGGTCCCGCAGATTTTTGTCCCAAGAGGCTTAAGAGTGGGTGCTCCATAGGTGCGTGGGGTGCAGCTGGACTGGAAAGTGTTTCAAAATGTGTCCAAACCCACTGGTAACCCCTGCCGAGGCATATAGTGGGGAGACTGGTCCACACGTGTGGCACAGGAACCCATCTGCAGGAACGGGACACAGGCCAACACGGTTTTCCTATTATATCTCCACCAACAATTGGCAGCAAAAAAAGGTGGGCCAGGAATCATGCTGGAACCCACAGTCTTAAACGGTAAGAAAATAGATACTACGATTAGTCTAAGGGGTATCGGCCATGAGAGTAAATCTGCAAACAAGTAAAAGAGGTAATTGTCCGTACCTCTTGTTAAATTGAAATGCTCGCGTCACAAACACTAAACGGTAGAGAGGAAATCTATAGATCCACCGTGGTGGCAAGTCAGGTAGCATGGAGTACAATAAGGTTAGTTGTAGCAAAGAATTTAAAGGTACAAATGTAACAAAACGTCGACCGTTGTACTGAGAGTGCATTAGAGTAGGTGCTAAAAGAATACAATGTGGCCAGAGGGAAACATTAAACAGATATAAAATCAAGGCATTGAACAGACTCAGCTGCCACAGACAGTGTAATTAATGTGAGTTTACACAACACCAGAGAAGCAATCAAGAAACAAAAGAAACATAAAAATTAGGCAAACAAATCAGACTCAAAAGTCAAACTGTATGTACAGATGCAGGGGGTCAGGGCAAATAAAAAGAAGAATACGAAACCAATTCATTAAGGCCATAGGGATTTAGAGTGTTCAGTCTATGTATCCATCGGAGTTCCATCTGTAACAAAAGTTTATCACGGTCACCCCCCCGGATCGGAACTGGAACATGATCAATAATCATGCTGCGCATGGTAGCCAGTGAATGTTGCTGTGATGCAAAATGAAGAGCTAGTGGGGTGTCCGCCTTGCCTGCGTCCAATGCAGCCCGGATGGCTGAGCGGTGATTTGCCATTCTGTCTCTAAAAGTCGTGATCGTTTTTCCCACATAATATAAATCACAGGGGCATTTGATAAAGTAAATAACATACTTTGACGTACAAGACAACCGATGTTTGATGCTTATTGGTCTACCGGTCTGGGGATGATTAAAAGTCGGTCCTGTCATCAGGTAACCACAGGTAGTACAAGAAGGACATTTGTAGCAGCCCAATTTGATGTTTCCGAGCCAAGAGGTGGATTTCTCGGGATTATAACAATGTGTTGGGTCAGTCTTAACTAGCAGGTCCCTGAGGCTGCTGCCCTTTCTGTAAGCGATCCTAGGTGGAGTCCTGAACACCGGAGGCAAAGTTTTATCTTTTGCCAGAACCGACCAATGGTTAAGGATGGCATCTGTGATTGGTTTCTTGTCAGGTGAGAATGTGGTGAGGAACGTGAGTCTTTCTGTAGTCGGACAGTCCGTAGATTTGTTTCTCATGTCAGTCCGTAGTAGGTCCTTCTGTGTGTGAGTCAATGCACGGTCCCTGCATTTTAGGAGAGTAGGCAAATCATATCCCCTGTCACAAAAGCGATCAATGAGGTCATTCAGTTGGAGCTCAAGTTGTGGTAAATGTGTGTTATTTCTGACCATGCGGATCATTTGGGAATATGGTATACTCCTAAGTAAATGAGGAGGGTGGCAAGATCTGCGATGCAACAGAGTGTTCCAATCTGTCTCCTTTCTATGGGTAGTGGTATGTATCCCCGATGTGGTAATAGTGATGGTTAGATCCAAAAACGAAATTTGTGTAGAGTCGAAAGCTGCTGTGAAGCGTATAGGTGTGGGAAGAGAGTTCAGTTCATTCACCATTAATTCAAACTGTTCTTGTGATCCCGTCCATATAAGGAAGAGGTCATCGATGTACCGATAAAGACTGTAAATATGTGTGCCATATTTGGGCAAAATATAGGTCCGTTCGTAATAGGCCATAAATAAATTGGCAAAGGACGGTGCCACATTGGAGCCCATACTGGTGCCACTCACTTGTAGAAAAAAGGACTTCTCGAATTTGAAATAGTTCAAAGTTAGGCAAAATCGTAGCAGTTGAATGAGAAATTCAATGGGAGGTCTACCGGCGCAGGGTTTTGCAAGGAGACAATCACTCACTACCTCAAGCCCTGCATTGGTTGGGATGACGGTATATAGGGAGGAGACATCCATTGTGGCCAGAGATGCTGTTGGAGGCAAGGGTTGTGAAGAGAGGAGTTTGTTGAGAAAATCGCCTGAATCCCTAATGTAGGTGGGCATCACCTGTACTAAAGGTTGTAGAAAGTAGTCTACAAAAATGGCCAGAGGTTGGAGGAGTGAACCCCGTGAGCTGACTATGGGACGGCCCGGGGGAGAAGACATATTCTTATGAATCTTGGGAAGTGTATAAAAAATAGGGCAGATTGGATAATCCCGTGTCAGGTAGCTCAATGTGCCTTGTGTCAGACAGCCCTTCATTAACCCGAGCTGCAAGAATGTATCAATTTGTTGTTTGTACTGAACAGTGGGGTCCCTGGGCAATTGGAGATAAGTATTTTGATCGCTTAGTTGATGTAGGATTTCTGACCGATATTTTGTATAATCTTGTATTACTATGGCGCCACCCTTGTCCGCCGGTCTTATTACGATGCTGGAATTTGTAGCAAGATTATGGATAGCCTGTTTTTCACTCTTAGAGAGATTAGGAAAGCCCATGTGGTGAAGTGGGATCTTTCTAATTTCATCTATCATTAATCGTGTAAATGCTTCGATCGATTTAGGCGTATTAGTCGGTTCAAAAGAACTGGGGGCTTTGAAAGTAGACACTTGGGGATTAGACACCCTGAAATGTTCTTTCAGTTTCAATGTACGTTGAAACCTATGTATATCTATAAGGATATCAAGAGGTCGTGTGTGATGTACCGGAACAAATGACAATCCCTTGGATAATAAGTTCATCTCAGCTTCTGGTAATGTAAGGGAACTTAAATTGAAAATTACTTCCTCGGAGGTTTTTGTCCTCTGGCGGACCGGGTGTTTGAGCCCACCCCTTCTCTTATGCAGACGTCCCGGTCTCTGGCTGTAGGGGTTCGGCCTAAAAAAGGTTCCGGTGTTGTAGCCTGAGACGGTGTAAAAGCTAGAACCCGCGAATGTGTCCCCACCGAATCAGATGATTGTGGAGGAAACCGTCTATATCGTCCCCTACCCCTGCCTCTTCCCGAGCTAGGCGTATCAGTGTCAGAAGAGTTAGAGGTGTAGGGTGAGGAATCAACGGCCAAGGGTCTCGACGATCTGGAGTAGGGGATGCGGTTAGTTTGTTCTCCGCCGGTTAGCCACCGGTACACACGCCTGCTCTGGTAGTCAGCAGTGACAGTCACTACCTTTTGTTTCTTAAAACGATGTAACTCCGTAGTGTAATGGGACAGTTGTAGCTGTAACTTGTCCAGCCAGTTCGTATCCTTGTCAGCCGACAATATTGGAACGTGAGCCAGTTCGAAAGCTGCAATGTCCGTACGGGTCTTTGTGAGGTTTTTGGAGACTTCGTCAATCACTAGCAGCATCAAATCCATTGAACATTTATTTAGAATCTGGCACCACCTTTTGCAGGCGTGTGTACCGGTGGCTAACCGGCGGAGAACAAACTAACCGCATCCCCTACTCCAGATCGTCGAGACCCTTGGCCGTTGATTCCTCACCCTACACCTCTAACTCTTCTGACACTGATACACCTAGCTCGGGAAGAGGCAGGGGTAGGGGACGATATAGACGGTTTCCTCCACAATCATCTGATTCGGTGGGGACACATTCGCGGGTTCTAGCTTTTACACCGTCTCAGGCTACAACACCGGAACCTTTTTTAGGCCGAACCCCTACAGCCAGAGACCGGGACGTCCGCATAAGAGAAGGGGTGGGCTCAAACACCCGGTCCGCCAGAGGACAAAAACCTCCGAGGAAGTAATTTTCAATTTAAGTTCCCTTACATTACCAGAAGCTGAGATGAACTTATTATCCAAGGGATTGTCATTTGTTCCGGTACATCACACACGACCTCTTGATATCCTTATAGATATACATAGGTTTCAACGTACATTGAAACTGAAAGAACATTTCAGGGTGTCTAATCCCCAAGTGTCTACTTTCAAAGCCCCCAGTTCTTTTGAACCGACTAATACGCCTAAATCGATCGAAGCATTTACACGATTAATGATAGATGAAACTAGAAAGATCCCACTTCACCACATGGGCTTTCCTAATCTCTCTAAGAGTGAAAAACAGGCTATCCATAATCTTGCTACAAATTCCAGCATCGTAATAAGAACGGCGGACAAGGGTGGCGCCATAGTAATACAAGATTATACAAAATATCGGTCAGAAATCCTACATCAACTAAGCGATCAAAATACTTATCTCCAATTGCCCAGGGACCTCACTGTTCAGTACAAACAACAAATTGATACATTCTTGCAGCTCGGGTTAATGAAGGGCTGTCTGACACAAGGCACATTGAGCTACCTGACACGGGATTATCCAATCTGCCCTATTTTTTATACACTTCCCAAGATTCATAAGAATATGTCTTCTCCCCCGGGCCGTCCCATAGTCAGCTCACGGGGTTCACTCCTCCAACCTCTGGCCATTTTTGTAGACTACTTTCTACAACCTTTAGTACAGGTGATGCCCACCTACATTAGGGATTCAGGCGATTTTCTCAACAAACTCCTCTCTTCACAACCCTTGCCTCCAACAGCATCTCTGGCCACAATGGATGTCTCCTCCCTATATACCGTCATCCCAACCAATGCAGGGCTTGAGGTAGTGAGTGATTGTCTCCTTGCAAAACCCTGCGCCGGTAGACCTCCCATTGAATTTCTCATTCAACTGCTACGATTTTGCCTAACTTTGAACTATTTCAAATTCGAGAAGTCCTTTTTTCTACAAGTGAGTGGCACCAGTATGGGCTCCAATGTGGCACCGTCCTTTGCCAATTTATTTATGGCCTATTACAAACGGACCTATATTTTGCCCAAATATGGCACACATATTTACAGTCTTTATCGGTACATCGATGACCTCTTCCTTATATGGACGGGATCACAAGAACAGTTTGAATTAATGGTGAATGAACTGAACTCTCTTCCCACACCTATTCGCTTCACAGCAGCTTTCGACTCTACACAAATTTCGTTTTTGGATCTAACCATCACTATTACCACATCGGGGATACATACCACTACCCATAGAAAGGAGACAGATCGTAACACTCTGTTGCATCGCAGATCTTGCCACCCTCCTCATTTACTTAGGAGTATACCATATTCCCAAATGATCCGCATGGTCAGAAATAACACACATTTACCACAACTTGAGCTCCAACTGAATGACCTCATTGATCGCTTTTGTGACAGGGGATATGATTTGCCTACTCTCCTAAAATGCAGGGACCGTGCATTGACTCACACACAGAAGGACCTACTACGGACTGACATGAGAAACAAATCTACGGACTGTCCGACTACAGAAAGACTCACGTTCCTCACCACATTCTCACCTGACAAGAAACCAATCACAGATGCCATCCTTAACCATTGGTCGGTTCTGGCAAAAGATAAAACTTTGCCTCCGGTGTTCAGGACTCCACCTAGGATCGCTTACAGAAAGGGCAGCAGCCTCAGGGACCTGCTAGTTAAGACTGACCCAACACATTGTTATAATCCCGAGAAATCCACCTCTTGGCTCGGAAACATCAAATTGGGCTGCTACAAATGTCCTTCTTGTACTACCTGTGGTTACCTGATGACAGGACCGACTTTTAATCATCCCCAGACCGGTAGACCAATAAGCATCAAACATCGGTTGTCTTGTACGTCAAAGTATGTTATTTACTTTATCAAATGCCCCTGTGATTTATATTATGTGGGAAAAACGATCACGACTTTTAGAGACAGAATGGCAAATCACCGCTCAGCCATCCGGGCTGCATTGGACGCAGGCAAGGCGGACACCCCACTAGCTCTTCATTTTGCATCACAGCAACATTCACTGGCTACCATGCGCAGCATGATTATTGATCATGTTCCAGTTCCGATCCGGGGGGGTGACCGTGATAAACTTTTGTTACAGATGGAACTCCGATGGATACATAGACTGAACACTCTAAATCCCTATGGCCTTAATGAATTGGTTTCGTATTCTTCTTTTTATTTGCCCTGACCCCCTGCATCTGTACATACAGTTTGACTTTTGAGTCTGATTTGTTTGCCTAATTTTTATGTTTCTTTTGTTTCTTGATTGCTTCTCTGGTGTTGTGTAAACTCACATTAATTACACTGTCTGTGGCAGCTGAGTCTGTTCAATGCCTTGATTTTATATCTGTTTAATGTTTCCCTCTGGCCACATTGTATTCTTTTAGCACCTACTCTAATGCACTCTCAGTACAACGGTCGACGTTTTGTTACATTTGTACCTTTAAATTCTTTGCTACAACTAACCTTATTTTACTCCATGCTACCTGACTTGCCACCACGGTGGATCTATAGATTTCCTCTCTACCGTTTAGTGTTTGTGACGCGAGCATTTCAATTTAACAAGAGGTACGGACAATTACCTCTTTTACTTGTTTGCAGATTTACTCTCATGGCCGATACCCCTTAGACTAATCGTAGTATCTATTTTCTTACCGTTTAAGACTGTGGGTTCCAGCATGATTCCTGGCCCACCTTTTTTTGCTGCCAATTGTTGGTGGAGATATAATAGGAAAACCGTGTTGGCCTGTGTCCCGTTCCTGCAGATGGGTTCCTGTGCCACACGTGTGGACCAGTCTCCCCACTATATGCCTCGGCAGGGGTTACCAGTGGGTTTGGACACATTTTGAAACACTTTCCAGTCCAGCTGCACCCCACGCACCTATGGAGCACCCACTCTTAAGCCTCTTGGGACAAAAATCTGCGGGACCTGAACGGTTCCAGTGATGTATCAATTACCCCCAGCTAGCTACCAACACCTTCAGACTCTAATTTCGGCAGCCTAACCGGCGGGCGATAGAATAGGAAAACCGTGTTGGTCCGTGTCCTGCCTCCTCTGAGGGGTTCCTGTGCCACACGTGTGGACCAGTCTCCCCACTATATGTCCTGGCTGAGACTGCCGGTGGGTCTGGATTCTACAAGTGCACCTTTATCTTTGCCCGTGAGTTGGCCAGTCCCCCAGCGCACTAGCGCTTCTGCTCGCGAGCCGTATAGGACCACATTTTGTGAAATCCATACTTTGCCCTGTATGTACTACCTACCCCTTGCTCGCTAGTTGCAGCTTAACTCTTAAGCCACCCGGCTATTGCTATTGTACTTTCCCCATTATGTGGTACGATGCTCAGTTAGCACACATGATACTTGTGTCTGATGTTCGCGATACTCTACGTGGGTACTGTTGTACTGATACTTACCTTTCTATTCTGGTTAATTGCATATTCTTCATTACATTCTTTCACTTACCTTTTCTTTGGTCCGGTCGTGGCACCTCTACTTTTTCTCGATTCAGGCACTTACCTGGACACGTAAGGTTCACGCCTTCTTCTGTATGGTGATTGGTTTCCCGTGGTTTAACTTTATTTCTTCTTTATATTTCTTTATTTTTTGTTTAAAGTTTCTCGGTGGTTAGCCGAGTCTTTTGTTATTCTTTATTGTTATTCTGTATTTTTAAGTTGTTTTTTCGATTGCTTTCGTTTGTATGTATTTGCCACACATGTTTACACACTTGATTAACCCCGTCCCGTTTATTTCTGGGCATAACTCCGAGTCTAATAATTCCCCATATTAATCCCTGGGCTATACCCTTTGGCCCTTTGATAGCATCTCCCTCCGGTAATGATTACCTTTTCCCAGTAATTTAACAATTAGTATATTACACGTGGGGGCTGGGTTATGTTTGTATTGTGCTTTTTACGTCACACTGTGTTTTTTTCACTTCTTGTCGGTATTTCCCGCCATTCACAGTATATATGGTTTCTTCACATTTGTGCTTGCAACTTTGACAAAGGCTGGTGTTGCAGCCGAAACGTTAGTTCATTTTTTGGCAACGTAATAAATTTTTCGTTTTTTCCTATGTCCTGCGAGTGCGGTTTCCATTTCTCTCTGTGTACACTTGTTTGAACTCTGCACCCAGGCAACTTCAACACTTTTTTCGTGAGTGCCGGTAGTTTCTCTCTCTCTCTCTCTATATATATATATATATATATATCCCATAATATTCTCAAAGTAATATATCACATAACAACCAAATAGGGGGCAAATAACCAACAAAGTAAATAGATGAATAAATGAAAATATTAAGGAAATTCACTTAACCGGGGGGGGGGGGGCAAAAAAATCATGTGGGGCAAATGGGGCGGCAAATAACTGACAAAATAAAGAAATATATAAATTAAAAATTCAAGGTAATTTTTTCTCTTCACCAGGTGGCAGTGAGTGGCTGGTGGAGGTCACCCTTCCTGACCCAGAGCCCAGCAGGGTTTGTGCCTGCAGGCTGGTAAGGAAGTGGGTTCTGACGGGAGGCCAGTAATCCCACGCAAAAAAATGTAAAAATAATGTCTTCCTCCACCAGGGGGGGGGCTCCGGAGGGGCGCGGATGGCCTTCCCCACTGCAAAGCCGGACACCCTGGTGTTAGCGCCGGATACAAAGGCAAGCGGGGCAAATGGGGGGGCAAATTACAACTAAATATATAAATAATTAAATGAAAATTTAGATATAATTTTAATATATAGATATATATTAAATAGATATATAGATATAATAGGGTACAGATGGCCTCTCCTACCTTAAAACCAGACACCCAGGAGAAGCTGCCGGATAAAAATGCAAAGGGAAGCAAACAACCAACAAAATAAATAGATAAATAAATGGAAATTTAAAGGTAATTCTCTTTATCTCCACCGGGGGGCATTGCAGGGAGCGGGGGCCACCACCCCTACCACAAAGCCGGACACCCAGAAGACTGTAAGGAAAAAAACGCTCGGGGGCAAATAACTAACAAAATAAATAGATAAATAAATGAAAATTTAAAAGCAATTCTCTTTCTCTCCACTGGGGGTGCTGCAGGGGAGCATGGGTGGCCTCCCCTATCTCAAAGCCTGTACCACAAGTGATGCTGCTGGAAAAAAAAACCACGGGGAGGGAAAAAACTGACAAAATATAGAAATAAATAAATGGAAAATTAAAGGTAATTCTTCTTTTCTTTGCCAGGTGCTGCTGAGTGGGTGGGGGGGGGGGGGGGGGGGGCAGGGCTCAGCTGGGTTTTTGCCTGTGGCCAGAAAGGAAGTGGGTTCCAACAGGTGCCTAGTAATTCCATGCAAAAAAAATAAAAAAAAATTTTCCTCCACCAGGGTGGCTCCAGAGGGATGTGGATGGCCTCCCCCACTGCCTGGGACTTAATGGTGGCTTCCTGGTCCACTGCCAAAGGACCATTAGTCCCTAATGGTCCACTACCTGGAGCATAATAGTCCACCCCTCACAGGGCTTGGGCTGAAGGTTCTCCCATTCACAGAGAGGCTTGCAGGGACACGGAGGGTGATCAAGGGATAAAATGCATAGTGACTGATGAGAAGGACTGGAGCTCCATCTGGGGCAGTGCAAGGGGGAGAAACAAGGGTACTCTGTGCCCAGCAGAGGGAAGGAAGGGTACTGGGCTGCTCCAGCTGCATGCAAAAAGCACTGTGCTGCAGGAGGTAGGTAGCTCTGAAGGAGGGCTTAGAGGGTGGCTTTTCTAACCCCTGTATTCCCATCCTGGCTGACAAACAACAGGAGGTCGGTAATTACACATGAAAAATTGGGGCGGGGGATTTTTCCTTCAAAGAGGGGCACTCCAAAGGGGCATGGGTGGCCTCCCCTACGTCAAAGCCGGATGCCCAGAAGACCGTGCCGGAAAAAAAACGCATGGGGGGCTAATAACCAACAAAATAGTTAGAATAGATATATTAGAATAAATAAAAATTTAAAGGTAATTCTCTTTCTCTCAACCGGAAGGTGCTGCGGGGGGGGGGGGCACGGGTGGCCTCCCCTACCTCAAAACTGGATGGGCAGGAGACTGTGCTGGAAAGAAAACACGTGGGGGGCAAATAACCAACAAAATAAGTAGATAAATAAGTGAAAATGTAAAGGTAATTCTCTTTCTCTCCACCGGGGGGCACTGTGAGTGCATTTTCAGAACATACTACTAGATAACTTTGTTTTTTGTCAAGTCAATGCAGAAGGGTGTGGCCTTCAGAACCTTATCTGAAAGTGGAAAGGAGTGGCTGGCTTGGAGGAGCTTTCTACTGGTAGAAGAATTTTTATCAAAATGGAACCTTTACATCATGTGTAAGTATTCATAATACACTTGTATAATTTCCTTTAAAGGCACTTGTACTTATCTTTAATAGAGGGGCTTGCTAATTTAATACTTTACATGAAACACAGAGAAAAATCTCCAAGCGCTGGTCATTTTTTTTCTGTGTTTTTTGTGTACAAATTGTAGCCAAATATTGCTTCTAGCTGCTATGTAACCTTTAAAGTAAGGAACTACTTTCATGTGTATGGGCTTAAAAGCTTCCTGCTTTCTCACTAGAGTTTCTGAGCTAAGGGTAGGTGCAACATGGTCTTACTACTAAGTCACATTTTGTCTGGGGTACTTGATTTTAATTGAATCACGGACTTACAGATTTAACAAAATGTGAGTTTAGAACTTAATACGTAATAACTCACCCATGTTATCTTCATTCCTATGGGATTTGTACAAGTGTATTTATCAAATGGTGAACTCTAACTTTCACTCTTTGATAAATACTCTTCTAAAAATCCAATAGGAATGAATAGAATGTGGGTGAGTTTTTATGTAAAAAGCTCTAAACCCACATTTTTATAAATCTGCCCCTTAGGGGCACATTTACTAAAATCCGATTTTTGGGGGGCTTAAAACGCAATATTGTAAAAATTTGGTGTAACCACGATAATTTCTTATTTTCTAAATCGGCATGAAAATGCTTTTATCGGTTGTACGAAAAATTTACATCCCGAAAATCCAGTTGAAAGCATTATTAAAACTCAAACAATTCAAGTTTAAATGGACATTTCTTTTCCATGAATCCTTTTCATTTTTCTCAAACAGGAATTGCTCAAGCAGACATTTTAGGAGCATTGGAAAACAATAATATGTTTACGTTTCAATTAAAACTTGGTGAAATGTGTAACTGGTATGTTGTAGAGGGTTTCATAATAATTTTTAAATGCTTCCGCTATCTTTTGTAGAATTTGCATATAGCCATTTGAGTTCCTTATTTTATGAATATACATATCTTGCTGTTTGTTTTGTAGCTTGCCTGATTTATTCCTGTATTCATTGAAACAAAAATTCTATTTATAGCTTTTGACATAAAAAAGAACTCCATCAAATACTTAATTCCTTTTATCAGTAAAGAACATAAAAATATTTATGTGAGGTTGTTTTGTGTTACAATTCTAGCTCATGTATCTCTTTAATAAGTAGTTATGTTTTAAGTTCCCTTTGTTTTTCAAGTCGCGCACCATGATTTATGAATATGCCCCTTATGACACATTTAAGTTCCTTCCATTTTGTTAGATATGTGGTATTGTTGTGTTCGGTGTTAGAACAATATTCTTTTACCATTTTTTAACTTTTGTTATACAGTCTGCATCTAGAAAATTTTTATTGAACCTCCATTGCCAGGCTGATTTAAATTTATTGGGTATTACTATATTGGCTATAGTGGCAGCATGAACCATATGATATTATCTATGTCAGTCTTTTTAGCCAATGAAAATGGTGCTGGAGATAAATATGTAGTATTTTGGGGTCTAGAATAAAAAGAGTATTGTTTTGGTGAAGGATTGCCAAACCTCCATGTATCTATAAGGCGGATGGATTGTAGAGTTTTAATTGCAATTTTTAATTTTGTAGATGTGATAGTCGAGAACACTTTAGATGTGTCTACATGGTGATTGGTGGAGACTTAAATCTAGCTCTCTATTAATAGGCCTTCTGCAAAATTACCTAGTTTCTTTAGCAATGAAGAGTGGTAATATGGTTGATTCACATTGGGAAGATAAATACTGCTTATAGTACACATAGGGCCCAATTCACTAAAGTCCGAAATAAGGAGTGCTATTTATAGCATGCGTTAAAAATCTTATCACTTCTTATTTTTCACTCGATTCACTAAAAGGACACTTGCAGAGCGCAATATATTACGCACGTAACCATTACTTTCTGAAAACCACCATTTCCCTGAAAACTGGAGGATGCATCACTCTAGGGCCAAGATATACTTGAAAAAATACGACTGCAAACTCCATGTTGTGTTGCCAATAGCTCACGAACCGCAATTTTCTTTAAGTGCCGCCTGCCCCAAGTAGGGTTAATATTCACACAGATTAACACGATATTTTGCACGTTTAACGCTTCATATGTGTTTGTGAATCATGCGTTAGTACTATTTCTATTCGCTAATTAACGCAATGCGTTTTTTTTGTGCATGCGATATGCGGATTAACACATGCGAAATGACTTTGATGAATCGGTACTTAATTATCGCATGCTTTTTAATGAAAAAAACTATGCGATAAGCGTTATTGACCTTTAGTGAATCGGCCCCTATAACGCTTATCGCATAGTTTTTTTCATTAAAATATGTCATTGTAAGATAAATAACGCCAAGAACATCGCTTCTTAATTATGACAAGCGTCCTTTTAGTGAATCGAGCAAAAAATAAGAAGTGATAAGATTTTTAACGCATGCTATAAATAGCACTCCTTATTTCGGACTTTAGTGAATCGGGCCCATATTGTGTTATAATAAGCCTTTAATAAAAACAAATCTGCACAAATCTGCACTTGGTCTATTAGAGAATTGCTTTTAACACAATCTGTTTTAATGTTCTGCTATTGCTACTCCCATGGTTTTTTGTAGGAAGCACTCACCCAGCACCTGATCTGGGAACCAGCACTTATATTGCAGTGGCACCCACTGTAACCTACAGCACTTATATTTGCCTATTTGTGTCTGTAAATTACCCTCCCAGCTAGGTTGTAAGCTCTATGGGGCAGGGACCTCCATCCTCTTGTATCTTGTATTTATTTGTATTTATTTATTTGTATTATTGTTAATTTTTTATTTGTGTATTTATCTATAATTTTAATAACCCCCTGTTTGTATTAATGTATTCTAAGTAGTGCTTTATAAATAAAGATATACATACATACAGGAAGTTGTTGGAGGCGTACCATTGTGAATCTATACCGAGTATATGTAGTGCTGGGCGTTCTCTCTTGAAGTGGGTTTCTTGGAGTAAAATGATATCTTCCTTATTTTTTCACATAGTTTTTCACATAGACCAGAGTCCATTAAGTTCAACCCTTCCAAGGAAACCCAGCACACACTAACTTATCTATACACTCACATACATAAACTAAATATACAAACATTAATGCTAACTGTAGATATTAGTACCACAATAACCTTGGATACTATGCTTGTTCAAGAACTCATCCTGGCCCTTCTTAAAGGCATTAACAGGATCTGCCATTACCACAGCCCAAAACTGCACTTCATACTGAAGGTGAGGCCTTACCAGGGACCTATAAAGAAGCAAAGTTATGTTTTCATCCCTAGAGTCAATGGCCTTTTTTATACAAGAGAGCACTTTATTTGCTTTAGTAGCCACCGAATGACATTGCCTGGAATTAGACAACTTTAATAAACAAGTTGAAAAGCAAAGGACCAAGGATTGACCCCTGCAGTACTCCACTAACCACACTGGTCCAATTAGAAAATGTTCCATTTACCACCACTCTCTGTAATCTATCCTTCAGCCAGTCCTCTATCCAATTACAAATATTATGTTCTAGGCCAATATTTGTCAATTTTATTATTAACCTTTTGTGAGGCACTGTATCAAACGCTTTAGCAAAGTCCAAGTAGATGACATCAACTGGCATTCCAGCATTGAGTATCCTGCTCTCCTCCTCATAAAAGGTGACTAGAGTAGTCTGGCAAAATCTGTTATGCATAAAACCATGCTGGCACAAACTTATAGTATTTTGAACCGCAATGTATTCAAGTACCCTATCCCTTATTACCCCTTCCAAAAGTTTTCCTACTACTGCTGTCAGACTAACAGGTCTATAGTTTTCAGGCTGAGAACGGGATCCCTTTTTTTTTTGTAACTTGAATTTTTTATTGAAAAGGCATTTCAATGGTTTACATACATTATTAAAAAGTAAATAGTAAAAAGAGAGAAAGGAGATGGGGGAAGGGGTAAGTAGGAGATCAGTTCAGCATTTGTATTGTTTTGAAATTTCCATTTCTATAATGTTGCTAGTTTGATAACACCAATGATCCTGTTGACCTAGGGGGTTGAGGCTAGCATTTCCCATGGGGCCCATATTTGTAGGAAGTGTGGGGTCTTGTATTGCAATCGGGCAATGCTTGATTCAAACAGTTTGTTACTTTCCATTCTGCGTTTGATTTCCATTAGTGTTGGTGAAGTTGAAGATTTCCATTTTGCTGCTATGGCAAGACGTGTAGCAGTGAGGATATGGTTGATCAAAACCTGAGTGGATCTGTGCATCTGTGGGAGTGGTTTACCTAGGAGGAATGTGCTTAGGTCTATTGGTACTGTAGTATGAAATGTTTTGCTGAGCAAGTCTGAGACTTCCAACCAGAGTGGAGTTATGATGGGACATGTCCAAAAAATATGAGGTAAGGTGCCTATCTCCCCGCAGTTTCTCCAGCATAACGGTGACTGATTTGGAAATAATTTGTGCAATTTAGCAGGGGTATGGTACCAAGACATTAATATTTTGTAAATATGTTCCCTTTGTCTCGAACAGGTTACCATCCGTCTTGCGTTTTCCCAGATTGTTGCCCAGTCCTGATCTGAAAGGGGCTGAGGCAGGGCTGAGTCCCATTTAATCATATATTGATGTCTGGGAGGTGGGTCCCCAAACCCACTCTGGAGGATTCGGGCGAATCCAGAACCAAATCCAAATCCTAATTAGCGTATGGTAATTAGGATCGGAAGGGGTTAAAAATCGCAGCACGTTTTTTTCACCTGACAATTTAACCCTTTCCGGATGCTAATTAGCATATGCTAATTAGGATTCAGATTCAGTCAGCCTGGGACCGTGGATTCAGCTGGGTTGCAGAGAAATAATACATTGAGAGATTTGGGATTAAGCAGTTTATATTTCCACGTTAAAGTATACCATGTGGTTAATGAGTGGCGTGTAGGTGCTAGCAGGTCTGTCTTTGCCAATGAGTGGTTTGATTCTGACCATATTAGGTAGTTTAAGTGACAGGCTTTTGAATAGGCATTTTCAATTTGGCCCCAGGTGCAGTTTGACTCCCTCTGAGACCAGGCTAGTAGTTGCCTGATATGGGCTGCCTCATAGTATTTCCTAAACATGGGGACCCCCAGTTTTTACATGGGGACCCCCAGTCCGTATTTACATGGTGTAACCAGTATATGTTTCGGTACTCTATGCCTGCGGTTACCCCATATAAACTTAAATGTAAAATATAGTGTTATAGACACAATCAAGTCGGAAACTGGCACACCTAATTGAGTTAAAATATAACTTTTACTTTTAGATAGTTAAAAACCTATTAAAACAAAAATAGAAAAGACAAGAAAAAGAAAAATTATTTTAAAAATTCTAGCTCACACCCTGATCGAGTGCTAAGTAAAGTAGTTACACTTCTAACTGTTTGCAGTGCATCTGCTTTCTTATTAAATTGTTTGCACTAGGAGCGTTTATGTTACTAGCAAGGTTGATTCATACACTGTCCTGTGTAGTCTTGTACTATGAGAAAAGTAGCATTTCTATCTGACACACTTAGATACTGTAGCTTATAATGTATCTATATTGGTAGTAGGTTTATAAAATAGTAACATATGTAGCGATATCTCATAAGCGTTTAAGGAGTCTCCTATGTGATTTATAACTTCTCCAAAAGCAGTGGTAAGCCTGTTTCCCAGCCCGATGTATTTCAGGGAAGGACACCACCATACCAGTGTAATAAACTTTATTAATTCATCATTGATACGTTGTGTGTATGTTTGTTTTCGCCGCTTATTTTTAACAAAGATCAGGTAAGTAATACAATTCCTACCCCAGTAACACCACACCAGTATAATAAACTTTATTGATTCACCATTGGCGTGTTGTGTGTGTGTTTATTTTCATTGCTTGCTTATAAAAGGTCAGGTAGGTTATGAGGGTCCTCACCCCAAAGGGGCTCCTAGGATTGTTCCACAAGCAGGTAAGTCTCACGATTATAAAATTGAGTTTGAGGATGTTCTATACATATGTTATATTAATTTAATCACAAGCCTACTACTTTATTCTTGGGAGCTCTGAATGCTGGAGACCAATATTAACTTGCCGATTGTATATGAGTTGGCTATTATTTATTGCCCTCGTAGTTAGCGCTATGTCTCCTCCAACTCCTACGACGAGTTATATGCCTATGTGGCTTGCACTCTATCTCCCAAAAATTAACCAGTCGGATAGTTCCGCTGCTGGTTTTAGTTTCACCTATTTGGAAGAAAACTCAATGCCCATATATATCAGAGCCGTGTTTAGACTTCCTATAAGCCGGCTTGCGTAGGATCCATTCGAATTCGCACAATCATTACTAATGTTTAGCTTCAGTGGTATACCATAAAACAGAGTTTATAATTATCCTAAGTTTGAACTATTAGCTACATAGAAACAGTTCTCACAAGTGTTGACCTTCGAGTACGGCGCTCTTATATATTTGTTTCTAGAAATCTATATTGACTACTCCCTGCGTTGCCTCAAACTAAAGGAGGCTTTCTAAATTACTTAACCAACTGCCGTCACTTCTCTGATCCTATAACTGGATCTGTGTGAGAAGCGTTTGTTATCAGAAGCACTTGGGTGATTCCACCCTATTAACACCTTGGTTGCCTGAAATTATAGCAAAACATACTGGGCGACTATTAGTATTTTTGTATTATAAGCTTACTGATGCGACAGATATTTCCAAACGTCTTACTAGTTGGCCACTTAATTCCCACAGTTGTTCTACGGAATGATCCTGTTTTTTACAAGGTAGGTATCCTGATTTTGGATTGAGGCATATAGTCTCCTAATGTTGCGGCACTTTTAAATATTGCCACCCGATCAGTACAGAAATGGCCCAAACTTATATACAGCCAGCTCGGATCAATATTGGCTTTAGAAATCCTGTGCCTACACCTTTGTTCACTACTTCGGCACCAAGGATTTACAATTAACCCGAAGGCTTGAGGTTGTAGCGCGATTTCTTATTCTTTACCAAAAAAGGAATTTTTTGTGTTTTTGGCCAAAGAGTTATTTATTGTATCTGTAGTTGCTCGTATTTTACGTTAGTTACAGAAAATTCTACTTATTCTATCGACAGATTGCCTACGTTTATCCGTTAGTCACAAAGGTATTCTCCTTATTGATATTTTAATGGCGCTTGAGATCAAAAACGCACACCCGGGTAGCTTTGTCGGGATCCCTGTGCCTACACCTCTATTTTTTACCTCGGCACAGGATTGAACCAACGGGTTCTACCGACAAAATTACCGCTATTCCGATTTTAAGGTTTAACATCTGCCGACAAAATACAGCTATTCCGGTTTCAAAGTTTAAATCTAGAAAAAGCCACCAGTCTACATTACTGGATAGAAAATCAAAAATCACAACAGAGACTCCTGTGCCTACACCTATCGTTTGTACCTCGGCACAGGTCTAAACCAACCAATTGCAATTATTCCGAGTCAAAGGCCTCAAAGACGCTTCCAAACAATAACTTAGCCAGTCTACATTACTGGACAACAAAACAGTAGAGAGTCAAGAGTTCCTGTGCCTACAACCATAGGTATTACCTCGGCACAGGATACACTCGATCAGGTGTGTGAAACGCCAACGCGCGTTTCGCATAGAGCTTTCTCAAGGCGAAATCTTTTGATCGTTCTCATCAAGGTGCTTTTAAATCCATTTTAGCCAATCCGGTTGCTGATATCTTTTCAGCCAATAGATTTGTAACACGACTTCCTTGTCATGTTTTCTTTCCGCATTTATTTTATACATGGTCCCAGTATCAAGTTACAAAGCATTCTTTAAACCCTCATTTACAATTGATATGTTATCAGTTTTTATTAGTTCTCATTTTTAATTTTTGTTTTTTTAGTTCAGCGAATTCAGTATGAGCTTATTATGCCTGCGTAAGTGTTAAATAACTTAGAAAGAAGGGGAGACAACTGAAAGAGAGCAGGGATTAGCCCGCTTATACTTTAAATAATAATACCTATGTGGTTTAATGGTGACAATATCGTGTAGCATACCTTTTGAGAGATAACTATCAAAAATCATACTGAGTAATTTAGGGTATAGTAAGTGAAAGTGATAAAGGTGTTGCTGTGTCCAAATAAATTTAAGGACGTTTTTATCGTGTATGTGCATGTATACTGTGATTTTACGACGTTATTCGTTCTCAACTAAACTGGATGGATTTATAAAGACATCTATAAATACATATCCTCCAAAAATTGTGTTGGGGACATCTCGTGTTGGAGTGAAAAAGATTACTATTTTGATTAGTGCAAAAAACTAAAAATAAAGAAAATAAATGTGCAAGAATTAAGTGAATGTGAAAAAATGCACTGTTATGTTCGTAAAAATGTGCTAAAATCAATAGTTTCATTTAAACCTACCGGTGAAAGTGAGTTCAAAAGGTAAATCCATCTACTTTCTTTTCTGAGCAGATGTTCCGTCATGTTACCCCCACGTATTCCCAGAGGTGCATGCTCAATTGCCCAGAATTGTAATTTCGTAGGGTTTGCTTTATGAAAATTCAAAAAATGACTGGCTACTGTACTCAGGGTTTTGTTATTAGCAAAATCAACCCCAGCATTGTTAATGGTGCTGACATGTTTCTGTATTCTTTTATTTAGGGGTTGTGTTGTCATACCTACGTATTTTTTCTTACATGGACATTCCAAACAATAAATTACATTGGTAGTCTTACAATTTATGTAATCATTGACATAATGTGTATGTCCAAAGCGATCCATGAATTTTTGTTGAGTTTTTACCATATTACAGGAGACACAGTTTCCACATTTATATGTGCCTTTTATAGGTGGTTGTCTTTTCTTATTCATGAAATGACTCCTAGTTAATTGGTCCCCCAGATTTTGGCACCTTTTATAACAGAAGGATACCCTTTCTGGTAAAATTTGTTTCAAAACAGGGTCTCGACGTACTATTGGCCAAAAAGAGTGAATGATTCTTTGTAACTCCTGTGTATGAGGTCCAAACGTTGTAACAAATCTTATCTGATGATCATTATTCGCTTTCTTGCGATTTGTGTTTAAAAGTTGCTTTCGATTTGTAGTGGCTGCCCTATGGTATGCTTGTTTGAGTATTTTGTTTGGATATCCTCTTTTCTTTAGTCTATCTTTCAATTGTTTTGCTCTTAGGGAAAAAGTTTCATATGTCATACAGTTCCGTCTTAGGCGTAGAAACTCGCCAATTGGTAAGGACTTTTTCACTGTTTCTTTATGAAAGCTTTTATAATGCAAAGTTGTGTTAGTAGCTGTCTCTTTTCTGTACAAATCTGTGATAATGTTAAAGTGTTCATCTATTGTTATCATGAGGTCTAAGAACGGGACCGACCTTCGTGATACAGTCTTTGTCAATTTTATATTAAGAGAATTGGTACTAAGAATCTCACAAAAGTCCTCCAATAAATTGAGAGGTCCCTCCCACAGGAAGAAAATATCATCAATGTAGCGAATCCACATCGGAATATAACAGGTGAAAAAGCTCAAATCATCTGAGAAGACATGATCCTGTTCCCACTTCCCTAGGAACAGGTTGGCATAAGTTGGAGCACAGGCCGTGCCCATCGCCGTTCCCTGTGTTTGCACATAAAAATTATTATTGAAAACAAAGTAGTTGTGGTGTAAAATGAAGTTTAACAACTTCATTAAAAAGTATCCCTTATCTCGGTCCACCGTATTATCTGTATCTAAGAAATGCTTGACCGCATCTATGCCATCTTCATGTTTGATTGACGTATATAAAGCTTCTACGTCAAGTGTCACTAGCCACGTGTCCTTGGCTACATGAATTCCTTCTAATTTGGCTAGTACCTCCGTGGTGTCTTTAACGTATGATGGTAATGAAATTACATATTTCCTTAGATGTTGATCAAGGTATTTGCTGGCATTTTCGGTCAAGTTGCCATTTCCTGACACTATAGGTCGGCCGGGAGGTTTCTTGCTATTCTTATGTATCTTTGGTAGCAGATAAAAGGTGGCAATTCTGGGGCATTCTGTTTTTAGGAAGGCTTTTTCTTGAGTGGAAATGAGTAAGTCCTTGAACGCATCTTCTATTATCCGATTGTATTTACACGTATACATGTCAGTGGGGTTAGAATAGAGTCTCTTATAGGCATTAGAGTGTAATTGTCGTTTTGCTTCAAGAGTATACAAATCATTTGCCCAGATAACTATATTACCTCCCTTGTCTGAAGGTTTAATCTGGACATCTTCCCACGATCTGATTTCTTTTAAGGCTTCTTTTTCAAGTGAGGTAAGGTTATCTGGATTTTTCCTTGACTTCAAATTCTCTAGGGCCTCAGATACCATGTCTTTAAATACTAAGACATGCTCAGATACCCTGAGACCTCAAGAGAGATGGAACTACGGTGCCAATTACAAGAGGTACCAGCGGAGGGTATAGAAAATGAAGCATTACAAGTTATAAACCTGTCAAAACACCTTTTAAATGATATCCACCTATCAGTATTAGCCAAAGGACTCTCGTTCTGCCCCACTCCACGATGGGATCATTTTGAGTTGGAAAAAGATCTCAATTTGTTCTGCCGAAAAATTTTACTGAAAAAACATTTCCATAAACAAGAATATGACATCCAAGTAGATAACGAATGTAAAACACTAAAAATTTTGACAGATCTGCTCCAAGAAAATGAGACCTCAAACGCAATTTATCAGGCAGATGAAATAAAGTTTAAACCAAAATCAGAATTTACCCCTTCTTATGATATCAGTCAGCATGTCTTAGTATTTAAAGACATGGTATCTGAGGCCCTAGAGAATTTGAAGTCAAGGAAAAATCCAGATAACCTTACCTCACTTGAAAAAGAAGCCTTAAAAGAAATCAGATCGTGGGAAGATGTCCAGATTAAACCTTCAGACAAGGGAGGTAATATAGTTATCTGGGCAAATGATTTGTATACTCTTGAAGCAAAACGACAATTACACTCTAATGCCTATAAGAGACTCTATTCTAACCCCACTGACATGTATACGTGTAAATACAATCGGATAATAGAAGATGCGTTCAAGGACTTACTCATTTCCACTCAAGAAAAAGCCTTCCTAAAAACAGAATGCCCCAGAATTGCCACCTTTTATCTGCTACCAAAGATACATAAGAATAGCAAGAAACCTCCCGGCCGACCTATAGTGTCAGGAAATGGCAACTTGACCGAAAATGCCAGCAAATACCTTGATCAACATCTAAGGAAATATGTAATTTCATTACCATCATACGTTAAAGACACCACGGAGGTACTAGCCAAATTAGAAGGAATTCATGTAGCCAAGGACACGTGGCTAGTGACACTTGACGTAGAAGCTTTATATACGTCAATCAAACATGAAGATGGCATAGATGCAGTCAAGCATTTCTTAGATACAGATAATACGGTGGACCGAGATAAGGGATACTTTTTAATGAAGTTGTTAAACTTCATTTTACACCACAACTACTTTGTTTTCAATAATAATTTTTATGTGCAAACACAGGGAACGGCGATGGGCACGGCCTGTGCTCCAACTTATGCCAACCTGTTCCTAGGGAAGTGGGAACAGGATCATGTCTTCTCAGATGATTTGAGCTTTTTCACCTGTTATATTCCGATGTGGATTCGCTACATTGATGATATTTTCTTCCTGTGGGAGGGACCTCTCAATTTATTGGAGGACTTTTGTGAGATTCTTAGTACCAATTCTCTTAATATAAAATTGACAAAGACTGTATCACGAAGGTCGGTCCCGTTCTTAGACCTCATGATAACAATAGATGAACACTTTAACATTATCACAGATTTGTACAGAAAAGAGACAGCTACTAACACAACTTTGCATTATAAAAGCTTTCATAAAGAAACAGTGAAAAAGTCCTTACCAATTGGCGAGTTTCTACGCCTAAGACGGAACTGTATGACATATGAAACTTTTTCCCTAAGAGCAAAACAATTGAAAGATAGACTAAAGAAAAGAGGATATCCAAACAAAATACTCAAACAAGCATACCATAGGGCAGCCACTACAAATCGAAAGCAACTTTTAAACACAAATCGCAAGAAAGCGAATAATGATCATCAGATAAGATTTGTTACAACGTTTGGACCTCATACACAGGAGTTACAAAGAATCATTCACTCTTTTTGGCCAATAGTACGTCGAGACCCTGTTTTGAAACAAATTTTACCAGAAAGGGTATCCTTCTGTTATAAAAGGTGCCAAAATCTGGGGGACCAATTAACTAGGAGTCATTTCATGAATAAGAAAAGACAACCACCTATAAAAGGCACATATAAATGTGGAAACTGTGTCTCCTGTAATATGGTAAAAACTCAACAAAAATTCATGGATCGCTTTGGACATACACATTATGTCAATGATTACATAAATTGTAAGACTACCAATGTAATTTATTGTTTGGAATGTCCATGTAAGAAAAAATACGTAGGTATGACAACACAACCCCTAAATAAAAGAATACAGAAACATGTCAGCACCATTAACAATGCTGGGGTTGATTTTGCTAATAACAAAACCCTGAGTACAGTAGCCAGTCATTTTTTGAATTTTCATAAAGCAAACCCTACGAAATTACAATTCTGGGCAATTGAGCATGCACCTCTGGGAATACGTGGGGGTAACATGACGGAACATCTGCTCAGAAAAGAAAGTAGATGGATTTACCTTTTGAACTCACTTTCACCGGTAGGTTTAAATGAAACTATTGATTTTAGCACATTTTTACGAACATAACAGTGCATTTTTTCACATTCACTTAATTCTTGCACATTTATTTTCTTTATTTTTAGTTTTTTGCACTAATCAAAAATAGTAATCTTTTTCACTCCAACACGAGATGTCCCCAACACAATTTTTGGAGGATATGTATTTATAGATGTCTTTATAAATCCATCCAGTTTAGTTGAGAACGAATAACGTCGTAAAATCACAGTATACATGCACATACACGATAAAAACGTCCTTAAATTTATTTGGACACAGCAACACCTTTATCACTTTCACTTACTATACCCTAAATTACTCAGTATGATTTTTGATAGTTATCTCTCAAAAGGTATGCTACACGATATTGTCACCATTAAACCACATAGGTATTATTATTTAAAGTATAAGCGGGCTAATCCCTGCTCTCTTTCAGTTGTCTCCCCTTCTTTCTAAGTTATTTAACACTTACGCAGGCATAATAAGCTCATACTGAATTCGCTGAACTAAAAAAACAAAAATTAAAAATGAGAACTAATAAAAACTGATAACATATCAATTGTAAATGAGGGTTTAAAGAATGCTTTGTAACTTGATACTGGGACCATGTATAAAATAAATGCGGAAAGAAAACATGACAAGGAAGTCGTGTTACAAATCTATTGGCTGAAAAGATATCAGCAACCGGATTGGCTAAAATGGATTTAAAAGCACCTTGATGAGAACGATCAAAAGATTTCGCCTTGAGAAAGCTCTATGCGAAACGCGCGTTGGCGTTTCACACACCTGATCGAGTGTATCCTGTGCCGAGGTAATACCTATGGTTGTAGGCACAGGAACTCTTGACTCTCTACTGTTTTGTTGTCCAGTAATGTAGACTGGCTAAGTTATTGTTTGGAAGCGTCTTTGAGGCCTTTGACTCGGAATAATTGCAATTGGTTGGTTTAGACCTGTGCCGAGGTACAAACGATAGGTGTAGGCACAGGAGTCTCTGTTGTGATTTTTGATTTTCTATCCAGTAATGTAGACTGGTGGCTTTTTCTAGATTTAAACTTTGAAACCGGAATAGCTGTATTTTGTCGGCAGATGTTAAACCTTAAAATCGGAATAGCGGTAATTTTGTCGGTAGAACCCGTTGGTTCAATCCTGTGCCGAGGTAAAAAATAGAGGTGTAGGCACAGGGATCCCGACAAAGCTACCCGGGTGTGCGTTTTTGATCTCAAGCGCCATTAAAATATCAATAAGGAGAATACCTTTGTGACTAACGGATAAACGTAGGCAATCTGTCGATAGAATAAGTAGAATTTTCTGTAACTAACGTAAAATACGAGCAACTACAGATACAATAAATAACTCTTTGGCCAAAAACACAAAAAATTCCTTTTTTGGTAAAGAATAAGAAATCGCGCTACAACCTCAAGCCTTCGGGTTAATTGTAAATCCTTGGTGCCGAAGTAGTGAACAAAGGTGTAGGCACAGGATTTCTAAAGCCAATATTGATCCGAGCTGGCTGTATATAAGTTTGGGCCATTTCTGTACTGATCGGGTGGCAATATTTAAAAGTGCCGCAACATTAGGAGACTATATGCCTCAATCCAAAATCAGGATACCTACCTTGTAAAAAACAGGATCATTCCGTAGAACAACTGTGGGAATTAAGTGGCCAACTAGTAAGACGTTTGGAAATATCTGTCGCATCAGTAAGCTTATAATACAAAAATACTAATAGTCGCCCAGTATGTTTTTCTATAATTTCAGGCAACCAAGGTGTTAATAGGGTGGAATCACCCAAGTGCTTCTGATAACAAACGCTTCTCACACAGATCCAGTTATAGGATCAGAGAAGTGACGGCAGTTGGTTAAGTAATTTAGAAAGCCTCCTTTAGTTTGAGGCAACGCAGGGAGTAGTCAATATAGATTTCTAGAAACAAATATATAAGAGCGCCGTACTCGAAGGTCAATACTTGTGAGAACTGTTTCTATGTAGCTAATAGTTCAAACAGAGGATAATTATAAACTCTGTTTTATGGTATACCACTGAAGCTAAACATTAGTAATGATTGTGCGAATTCGAATGGATCCTACGCAAGCCGGCTTATAGGAAGTCTAAACACGGCTCTGATATATATGGGCATTGAGTTTTCTTCCAAATAGGTGGAACTAAAACCAGCAGCGGAACTATCCGACTGGTTAATTTTTGGGAGATAGAGTGCAAGCCACATAGGCATATAACTCGTCGTAGGAGTTGGAGGAGACATAGCGCTAACTACGAGGGCAATAAATAATAGCCAACTCGTATACAATCGGCAAGTTAATATTGGTCTCCAGCATTCAGAGCTCCCAAGAATAAAGTAGTAGGCTTGTGATTAAATTAATATAACATATGTATAGAACATCCTCAAACTCAATTTTATAATCGTGAGACTTACCTGCTTGTGGAACAATCCTAGGAGCCCCTTTGGGGTGAGGACCCTCATAACCTACCTGACCTTTTATAAGCAAGCAATGAAAATAAACACACACACAACACGCCAATGGTGAATCAATAAAGTTTATTATACTGGTGTGGTGTTACTGGGGTAGGAATTGTATTACTTACCTGATCTTTGTTAAAAATAAGCGGCGAAAACAAACATACACACAACGTATCAATGATGAATTAATAAAGTTTATTACACTGGTATGGTGGTGTCCTTCCCTGAAATACATCGGGCTGGGAAACAGGCTTACCACTGCTTTTGGAGAAGTTATAAATCACATAGGAGACTCCTTAAACGCTTATGAGATATCGCTACATATGTTACTATTTTATAAACCTACTACCAATATAGATACATTATAAGCTACAGTATCTAAGTGTGTCAGATAGAAATGCTACTTTTCTCATAGTACAAGACTACACAGGACAGTGTATGAATCAACCTTGCTAGTAACATAAACGCTCCTAGTGCAAACAATTTAATAAGAAAGCAGATGCACTGCAAACAGTTAGAAGTGTAACTACTTTACTTAGCACTCGATCAGGGTGTGAGCTAGAATTTTTAAAATAATTTTTCTTTTTCTTGTCTTTTCTATTTTTGTTTTAATAGGTTTTTAACTATCTAAAAGTAAAAGTTATATTTTAACTCAATTAGGTGTGCCAGTTTCCGACTTGATTGTGTCTATAACACTATATTTTACATTTAAGAACTCTGAAATACTGTGCACCCTAAATTACACTGTAGTGCGAGGTTCCTTTATATTATCAGACCCCATATAAACTTATGACATACAGTAGGTTTTGTAGGTCTTTGAGTATCTTAGCAGATATTGATACAGGTAGGGTCTCAAACAGATACAGAAACTTTGGCATAATGGTTATTTTTATGGCTGCTATTCTGCCAAACCAAGACAGGGTGTATTGTGACCAGGATAATAGTAAAGCTTTAGTCTTATTTATTAGTGGTGTGAAATTATATCTAAATAGATCACAATATATTGAGGTTATATATGTGCCCAGTTATGGGATTGCGTTTGTTTGCCAGTTATAGCGAAAGGTACTTTGAAGGCCTTGCAAGGAGTTTGGTGAGGTGTAGTGGAAGAGCTACAGTTTTGGTTAGGTTAACTTTATAGTCTGAAAGTAGGCTATATGTATCTAAAACCTTATGCAGGTTTGAGAGCGAGATTGTTGGATTTGTTAAAGTAACACATCATCCGCAAAGAGGGCTATTTTGTAGATCGTTGATTGTACCTCAATTCCTGAGATATCGGGTGAGTTCCTAATAACAGCTGCTAATGGCTCTATACTAAGCACATACAGGAGGGGGGACAGAGGGCAGCCCTGTCTGGTACCGTTGGTTATAGCTATTGATTTGGAAGCCTGACCAGGCAGTTTCAGCTGTGTTGTAGGGTTGCTGTATAGGTTCTTGAGAGCTTCTAAGAAAGGTCCTGAGAAGTTGAGGTGTGTTAGCAATGAGAACAGATAGGGCCAGCTCAAGCGATCGAATGCTTTTTCAGCATCCAAGCTTAATAGGACCGCCGGGGTGGAGTTTCTGTTAAGTATGTCTATTAGATCAATAGTGCACCTTGTATTATCTCCTGCCTGTCTCCCATAGATGAAGCCTACTTGGTCTTTATGAATAAGTTTGGGCAAAATGGGTGCTAATCTGTTTGCTAAGATTTTAGTGAACAACTTAAGATCTAAATTTAGCAGCACTATGGGTCTGTAATTGGAACATATGTTTGGGTCTTTCCCTTCTTTCGGAATGAGTGTGAGATAAGAGCTTAGCGTAGAGGAAGGAATGAGGTGGCCTTCCAGGAATTTGTTAAACAGCTTTACTAGGGGGCTGATTTACTTACCCACGAACGGGTCGAATGGAGTCCGATTGCGTTTTTTTCGTAATGATCGGTACTTTGCGATTTTTTCGGATTCTTTACGAATTTTTCGGATCGAATACGATTTTTGCGTAAAAACGCGAGTTTTCCTATCCATTACGAAAGTTGCGTAAAAAGTTGCGCATTTTGCGTAGCGTTAAAACTTACGCGAAAAATGCGCAACTTTTCGCGTAAGTTTTAACGCTACGCAAAATGCGCAACTTTTTACGCAACTTTCGTAATGGATACGAAAAACTCGCGTTTTTACGCAAAAATCGTATTGGATCCGAAAAATTCGTACAGAATCCGAAAAAATCGCAAAACATACGAAAAAGTCGCAAAATATTCGTTTTCAAGTCGGAACTTTTCCAATTCGGGTCGGATTCGTGGGTTAGTAAATCAGCCCCTAAGTGTGTGTTTAAGATATGAGCATATAATTTATAACATTTGTATGGAAAGCCGTCCGGTCCTGGGGACTTACCGTTTAAGCATGTTTTTTAGGACATAGGCTAATTCCTCTAGTGTGATAGTGTCATTTAGTGCCTGTTTATCTTCCTCAGAAAGTTTAGGAAGGTTGGCTACTGCTAAGAAATCTGAAAGCATGTTGTTTTGGGTTGCGGGTGGGCTTCCAGAGGTAGAGGCCTTCAAATTGTACAGATGAGTGTAATACTTATTGAATATGTCTCCTATTGAGTTTTGATTGTATGTCAATTGCGCAGAGTGGGTTTTGATTGAGTTAATCCTGGACTGGGCTCTATTGTCCTTAAGCTTTCTTGCTAAGAGGGTATGTTGTTTGTCTCCCTGTTCATAGAATTTTTGTCTTGTCCATAGAATAGCTTTCTCTGTTGCTTTGTGCTTTAGTGCTGAAAGTTGGCGTCTGGTCTCTAATATCTGATTTAAGAGCTGGTCAGTATGTGTTTTGTTGTATTGGGTTTCTAGGGTTTGGAGGTGAGTTAGGAGGGCTGTATGCTTAGCCTGTGCCTCCTTTTTCTTGCTTGTGGTTATAGCTATAATATGTCCCCTAATTGTGGCCTTGTGTGTTTCCCATAAGTGGATGTAAAATTAACTGTGCCTTCATTGATGCTAAAATATTATTTGATGGTTGTTTCAATCTGGCTGAATGTGTCAGGGTTGTGCAATATTGGATTCATTAAGGTTTTCATAAGTTTTGTTAAATCTAGTGTTAGCCGTATGGGTGAGTGGTCGGACCATGTTATGGGATATATCTCACTGGAGTACTGCAGATGAAGGCAAGGTTGTGAGATTAGAGAGTAATTTAGACGGGAATGTATTTTATATACTGGTGAGTAAAAAGTGTATTGGATTTCTCTTTAAGGTAAAAAGCATGTATTGTGTGCGGTGAACCATCTGATCATGGTGGCAAGTTGTCCCTTGGTGGAGAAGGGGACAATGCGAGACCCCCCTGTTGTGGAGAGCCTGAGGTTCTGGACCATTGTGGACTCAAAGTAGGTTTGGTTAGCGGAGGTTTATGAGCTTGAGCTGCTTCTTTGGGTTTTATTCCAAGTATGGTTAACAGCTTACGTCCTTGCCGTGGATGGGTCAGAGTGTGAGTTTGGCCTTTGTGTGTACTTATCAACTTAAAGGGGAAACCCCAACGGTAGGGTATCTTGGCCTCCCTCAATATTTGAGTTAGTGGCTTTAGCTCCCTCCTTTTAGCCAACGTGACCGGAGATAGGTCCGTATATATTTGTAGATTATGGTTGCGGTATAGTAGTGGGTTCAATGTACGTGTTTTTGCTAGTACCGCTTCTTTGCTTTCATAAAAGTGAAAGTGAACTATGACATCTCGTGGCGGTTTTGTAGGTGGAGGCTTTGGAGCCAGCGATCTGTGCGTCCTGTCCAGCCTCCATAACTCCATTGATATTTCAGGGCATAAATGTGTAAATAGTTCTGTTAAGTATTTAGGAATGTCGGGTCCAGAGACATCTTCTGGAATGCCTCGGAATCTTAAATTTTGCCTGCGTGATCTGTTTTCAAGATCTTCACAGGTGTCATCTTTGAGGTCAGTATTTTCCTGCTCTATATTTGCAAGTCTTTGGACTATATCGTCCGTGTATGTTTCCAGTTTGTCTGTACGCTCTCCTAACTCTATAACATCGCGCTGTATATCTTTAATTGCTGATAAGATGGCTGTTGTTATAGAGTGGGTGATGGAGGTGCTAAGCTGTGTCTGTAAGAGAGCGAGTTGCTCCTGCAGTATCTTGGCCGTTACTGGCATGTCCCCTGGGAGATGCAATACAGTGGCTGTGTATAGAGCGGACTGACCTGAGTTTATTATGGGTCTTGGCGAAGCTGAGCTTTCAGACGCAGATGGTGACGCAGGCTGTGGGAGAAGCGGAGAGGAATCAGCGTTAGGTTGGCTGCCGCCATCTTGTGTGCCGTCACAGCTTTCAGCGCCGGCAGTTCAATGGAGGTATGGCAAGAGAGTCGTTTTTTGCTCTCTAGGTTTCTTTTTCCCCATATTTGACACCTTCCGGGAGTCCTCCTGCGTTCCTCTGTCCCGAGCTGCAATTATTCAGCTGATAGTAGCTTATGTTCGGGCATATATTTGGCTTAAGACACGGAGCTTCTACTGCGTGCGTGCAGTCAGTTCCATGGTTGGCCACGCCCCCCAAGGGGTCCCTTTTTATATAATGGCACCACATTAGCAAGTCTCTCAGCACCATGCCAGACCTCAATAAATCCTGAAAAATTAAGTAAAGAGGTTTGGCAATCACAGCGCGAAGCTTGTTTAGTACCCTGGGATGAATACCAATTTCCCATTAGTTGAAGCCTGCACATTGAATGGGAATACCCAGCGGAACAAAATCCTTTTAGTTTTAGGGCAGTTAGTGTTTTCAACATTCACCACTGTTGTACTGTAAACCATCAGAGGTCTTGCAAAATGATTGTCAGCATTTTCGTGTATAATAGATTTCAATTGGCAAGTTTTTTTGCCATAGTGAGTTTTCTCAATTTTAACCGGAACTTTGCAAGAGCAAAAAGTTAAGCAGCCATCTTGGTGAATGGCTAGCCACGCACCCTGAATGACTAGCCATGCCCCCTTAATAATTACCTACATTGTATGCACAAAATGAAATGAATAGTTAGGCCTCTGGACAGTTGTTGTCAATTTTGTTAGACATATGAAAATGTGTGTATACAACATATCTTTGTAGGTCATCACTGGTCTGTATATAAATATTATGTGTTTTATTTGTTGTTTCACCCCCCTCGTCACTTTGTATTTCTTTCTTACGAAGAAATTTTTTTTCTTTAGGCAAAATCGGGTTGCACTAGTTTGCCCGTATTGTTTTAAGGTCGATAAATTTCTAAGAACGCATCTTCGAAGGAAATGTATGCAACTGAAATCACCAGAGGAGATTAAGAAGACGGCAGAAACTGCCCGAAGACGCTTATGGCACATTGCGGAGAAAGCAACACTATTTGATTATAAGGAACTCCAGAAGCTAATGTCCCCTGCAGACATCTCAGCTTTTTTGGAAAATAAAGGGTTTTTCA
Organism: Xenopus tropicalis; assembly: GCF_000004195.4. Classification (NCBI taxonomy): domain Eukaryota; kingdom Metazoa; phylum Chordata; class Amphibia; order Anura; family Pipidae; genus Xenopus; species Xenopus tropicalis. The sequence goes on from NC_030683.2 coordinate 77,212,272, forward strand.
TAGTGAATAAACCCAGGTATGTAGGCCTCACTTTTTTTCTCACCATCTCTTTTTCTGCTGTCTTTGAGATCTTGACTGATTTAGGTCTATTGTTATCCTGTACAGGTCACTTACATTTTTTATATGGGGATCCTATTTTGACAGGTTTTAAGTAGCAAGGACACTGTTGTAACCTGAACACAGTGCCTTAACCTTGCTCTCTCCTATTTATTTCAGGGAAATTGCAGAAACATCATCTTCTACTACTGCTGTTTCTGTACCTGAGCCAGTTATGGAAGAGAAGTCACACATAGAAGATCAAGAACAGGTGTCAGAAGCAGAAGAACCTATGAAGGAACCTTCCTTATTAAGGTGATTAATTTGTTAAGCTGTAATGTGACAAATATTTATGCTTGAATGTTCAGTTGATTTGTAACTTTGATAAAGGTTTGGACAACAGCCTAAACGTCAGCTCTGTTATACTTCCAATAAAAATTTTTTTATCCTTCATAAGTCCTGAGCGAAGCAGTCCATTTGGGACAATCATGATATTTCAAATACAAATCCACTAAAAAATATATATATAGATCTAAGGTAGTAGAAGAGAAGCTTACCCATGTATTGGTATGGTCCGGGTGCTCATGTCCCAGATCCTCAGCATAGGGGAGCCATATAGGAAGCACATAGATGAGATAGGCAGGCACTCTGGAAATCCAACAAGGTAGAATAGAAGCTCAAATATTAAAGTAAGATCAAAAGTAATTTATTGAAGAATACACATAAATGCTAAGCCTTACACATTTCGTGCCAATCTAGGTTGAATAACACTTTACAAACATGGAATATTTAAGGTCACAACTAACCAATCACAAGGCAGCTGTACAGACCAATCATTGATAAGGTGCCCAGATTGGCACGAAACGTGTAAGGCTTAGCATTTATGTGTATTCTTTAATAAAATACTTTAGATCCTACTTTAATATTTGAGCTTCTATTCTACCTTATTGGATTTCCGGAGTGCCTGCCTATCTCATCTATCTGCTTCCAATCATGATATTTGTCTTTATCAGTCCAATAATTATCAAAACTTAACATGGGGGTGTATACTGTATCTATCAGGGATTATTTACATTAAACAACCAACAGAAAAAGAAAAAAATAACATATACCACAAACCAGTGTAGACGAACACAAATATACATGTCAGCAATAACAGATACCCCACTGTAAAAGCATCAGTTCCTGCTTTTTATTGGGTTTCCACGAGGAGATCAAATATCCAATATACAGAATGAGCGAGCATCAAAAAGAGGGTTCACCCCTATCTACCCATAGTGGACCTTTGTAACATATAATAATATCATCCGATGGTTTCAAACTCCCAGAAATCTCTACTATAACGGACCTTTCCTGTAGGTTAGGTATAATCATGGAAGGTATCATTTGCAGCAACTGCGGCCACGAAACTACCTTGCCCCCTAGATATCAGATGATACAACATGAAAAATTTTTTATACACCAATCAAGTCAATCTAACAAAGGGGAAGAGAACTTATGGGGGTCTCTATGAATGTGAACTTACCTGTTATGAAGGTTTATTATGGTTAGATATGGTTATACCCCTTTTTCTCAGTCGGCCCTACCTGTCAGTGCAGGACGACTGGGGATAAGCTGATCCTCTCTGGAGGCAGGACAAACAAAAAATAAATCTTTCTCCAATCAGTTTGCCCTACCTTGGAGGCAGCAATTCTCCTCTCTCTCTATATTTTTATTTTTTATTTCCTATATTTCAGTTTTTATTCCCTTATATCATTATTCCTTCTTTCTGAATACTCAGCACAGAAGAATGTGACAGATCCATTTTACAGTAGGTAGAGCCCCTTGGAGTATGCTCCCACTGTTGGGTATGGGACAAAACGCTAAGTGAGTATTCCCTGGATGGCACACCTGTTTGGAATTCATGGTTGAGCCCCCCTGTGTGTGCTCCCCATGCCATTTCTGAATGTCTAGCTGTGCCCAGGTTGAGCCCCGCAGACCGTGACGCAGGCATGGGTGACGTTACCATGGATGCCTTCACTTCGCGCATCTTTTTACAAGCTGCTTCCCGGGCTTCCTGCTGGCACCGCGCGCCTATGTCATCAGTAGGTGTCCAATTTGTGCGCCTTTCTGTTGTGCGCACAGAGTGCTTTACCCAGGCGGCTTCTACAGTGAAGGAGCACAACTCACAGGCTACATGAGCACATAGTGACTATCATTACAGGTCTCTCCACAGCGCACATTCAACCAGCGTTGCACAGGTTGCACAATCACAACCTAGTGTACACACCATACAGGGCAACCAGCTTACACAAAGGAGAATGGCTATAACCCACTCTCCAAAGACTTACCATTCCTTCTACCTGGATATTAAGGTACATTTTTATGTCTGCACCAAATGATGAGTTACTGTCTTTAATTGAGGAGATACACGTAGATCTCCCGGGCAGACCACGTAAAATTAAAGCAAGAGTAAAAAAGCAGGTAAAATCTGGTTCTAAACCCAGGGACCATTCTCCCTCCCCACATAGGGAAGGTATAGCTGACCCTGTACAAATGACTACTACAGCACTGGTTCACACCACTCAGGACTCTCAGTCCCAATTACAGAATTCATCTACAGATACGAATGATGCAACACCACTCAGCACAAAATCCTTTAGCAACATCTGACCTATCACAGCTCATGTCATGGATTCAATCCACAATACATTCATCTGTCAGCCCCTCTGTTACCACAGAGCAGTAAGAGGAAGCGTAAATGCTCACCCTCTCCAGTAACAAAGCGTAAACGTTCACCTACACCTCAGTAAGATTCTAATGCTCAGTCATACCATTCTTCTGAGAAACCAGAAGATTCTGATGAGGAATTCTCTTCTGAAAGTCAGTCCAGTTAATCTGATGACCCTTCTAAACAACCTGAAGAGGTAAAAAATGAACGGACAATGAAAGGTTAATATAAATTAAAAGTAAGTCTAAAGGCATTCTTTTTAAGTACTTACTGCATATCTAAATTCCCAAATCCCTGCTTGCTTCTCTGAGATATGGTGCTGGCAGCCTACAGCAGTGTGAAGACTACAGTGACATCACTGAAATCTCTCTGTTCTTCCTGTAGGCTGCCAGCGGCAGCCTTCCTATTCTCTGAGCATGTGTGTAACTTGATCCTGTCTCCTGTTCTGAGCTACACATGCCCACCAGCCAATCAGAAGCGAATCTGTCAGAGGGGAGGGGGGGGAGGCAATGAAACACATGTGTAGTATGAAGCAAGGAGGGAAAGGAAGGGAGAATACCTTTTTAGAGATGGCTGCCTGTTCTATAAACTGTGAAGTAAGTGTGACTGATTAAATATTTGATTAGCTGAGCCAAAAGTGTGGCGTTTTTACTAAACAATAGGATTACTATTGGGCAGTATGCTTTTTAAATTTTGACTTGCATTCTCCTTTAAAGACATTTTCTCCACATTGGAGATTAAAGAGGAACAGGTGGCCATATCTAAATTAGGGTAATACGTCCAAAAAAGCCAGAACCTTTCCAGTTTGCAAATCTATTGCTAAATATGTTGAATCAGAATGGCACCAACCAGATAAGAAATCTAATTTTCCGCATAAATTTTCCAACATGTACCCTATACCTGATGAATACAAACATTGGAACAAAATCCCGAAGGTAGATCCACCCATTGTCAGGTTGGCACGCAACACTACACACCTGCTGAGGATGCAGGCTATTTAAAAGACCAAATGAATAAAAAATTAGACTCTGCTCTGAAAAGAGATTTTCAAAATACTACGGCCATACTAAGACCAGCGGCCGCATCGGCCACGGTCACCAGAACAGCCAAATACAGGTGTCAAGAGCTACAAAGACACCCCCCACCAACCCAACACAATTTTCAGTGGAATTAGAGAAAATTAAGTCGGCATTAGCATTTCTAGGCGAAGCAGCCATGGAGACAGCAAAACTGCAGCAGCATCAGTCAATGCTCGCAGGGCCCTTTGGTTACGCCAATGGTCAGGCGATATAGCTTCAAAACACAAGCTTACATCTCTTAAGTTTAGTGGGTCACAACTCTTTGGCCCAGAACTAAAGCAGATAAATTCTGAGGTCACAGGCGGTAAAGGTACCTTTTTACCACACGGTAAACGACCCAGGAAGGACTTCCACAGACGGAATTACCATCACCGCCCGTGGTCCTCTAACAGTTCGACAGCAGAGAAGCTCTAGAGCTCAATCACAACCTCAGACCAATAGGAGATTCAAGTCCTCCTGGCAGAACCAATCCAAAATGCCCGACAAAAACACCCCAGCTAAAAGTCAGGATTCCTGACCTATGCAATCACAACCATACCAGCCAACAGTACTCTCCCAATCTCACGTAGGAGTAAGATTACACAACTTTGCGCAAACCTGGCAAAATTCAATTACAAATATGTGGGTGCTTAACATTTTAGATTACGGTTACAGCATTCCCTTCATTCGAAAGCCTCCAGAGCACAGGTTTGTCACATCCGACCCAACAAAACTACAGGAGCTTACAAGGCATTATTCAAGACCTACTAACCAACAAGGTTATAGCTCCAGTACCTCAGGAATACCAGTTTCACAGTTTTTACTCAAACCTGTTCCTTGTAGCAAAAAAAGATGGAGGTTTCCGCCCAGTTCTCAACTTACACCCACTAAACAGATATGTCAGATACGAATGTTTCAAAATGGAATCCCTTCCATCAATCATAAAAAGCCTAAAACCAAACATATTCATGACCAAAATAGATATGAAAGACGCGTACCTTCACTTTCCCATAAACTACTTCCACCAGAGATTTCTCCGGTTTGCCCTGGGACAATTGCACTTTCAATTTCAGGCCCTTCCATTTGGACTAACATCAGCTCTGAGGCTGTTCACCAAGGTTCTAGGACCCTTGTAGCAGTACTTCTAGTTCAAGGCATTCATGTTACAGCCTATCTCGACGATCTCATAGTCACAGCAGCGTCAGAAAAGGAAGCCAATTCTCACACTCTAAAGTGCCTGACAACACTGCAACAGCATGGGTGGATAATCAACCACAAGAAGAGCCTTCTAAATCCAACACAGTCATTAGAATTCCTCGGCATGCAGATCGACACGGTGGAAAGAAAAGTTTTTCTCCCACTCACCAAAGCTCTCATGCTCCAAAAGGCAGCCCTCAGCATGCTATCACAACCCCAGGCTTCAGCCCATGATATTCTCAGGTTACTGGGCCTAATGGCAGCCAGCATCGAAGCTGTACCGTTCACAAAATTTCACCTTCGACCACTCCAGTGGCAATTCTTATGATTATGGGACAAAAACCACCAATCTCTCGCAATTCATCAACCTATGTAACTATGTAACTATAGTAAAGGAATATTGGCCTAGAACATAATATTTGTAATTGGATAGAGAACTGGCTGAAGGATAGAGTACAAAGAGTGGTGGTAAATGGAACATTTTCTAATTGGACCAGTGTGGTTAGTGGAGTACCGCAGGGGTCAGTCCTTGGTCCTTTGCTTTTTAACTTGTTTATTAATGACCTTGAGGAGGGCATAGAGAGTACTGTTTCTATTTTTGCTGATGACACTAAATTGTGCAAAACTATAAGTTCAAGGCAGGATGCTGCCGCTTTGCAGAGCGATTTGACAAAATTAGAAAACTGGGCAGCAGACTGGAAAATGAGGTTCAATATTGATAAGTGCAAAGTTATGCATTTTGGTAGAAATAATATAAACGCGAACTATCTACTGAATGGTAGTGTGTTGGGGGTATCTTTAATGGAGAAAGATCTAGGGGTTTTTGTTGATAACAAGTTGTCTAATTCCAGGCAGTGTCATTCTGTGGCTACTACAGCAAATAAAGTGCTGTCTTGTATAAAAAAGGGCATTGACTCAAGGGATGAGAACATAATTTTGCCCCTTTATAGGTCCCTGGTAAGGCCTCACCTTGAGTATGCAGTGCAGTTTTGGGCTCCAGTCCTTAAGAGGGATATTAATGAGCTGGAGAGAGTGCAGAGACGTGCAACTAAACTGGTTAAGGGGATGGAAGATTTAAACTATGAGGTGAGACTGTCGAGGTTGGGGTTGTTTTCTCTGGAAAAGAGGCGCTTGCGAGGGGACATGATTACTCTGTACAAGTACATTAGAGGGGATTATAGGCAGATGGGGGATGTTCTTTTTTCCCATAAAAACAATCAACGCACCAGAGGTCACCCCTTTAGATTAGAGGAACAGAGCTTCCATTTGAAGCAGCGTAGGTGGTTTTTCACGGTGAGGGCAGTGAGGTTGTGGAATGCCCTTCCTAGAGATGTGGTAATGGCAGATTCTGTTAATGCCTTTAAGAGGGGCCTGGATGAGTTCCTGAACAATCAAAATATCCAAGGCTATTGTGATACTAATATCTACAGTTAGTACTAGTATTTATAGTTTATGTATGTGAGTGTATAGATTGGTAGATGTGGGTTAGGTGTGCTGGGTTTACTTGGATGGGTTGAACTTGATGGACACTGATCCTTTTTCAACCCTATGAAACTATGTAACCTATCCAACAAGGTAAAGCAAAGTCTCTCTTGGTGGATACATCTTCCCAATCTCACAAAAGGCAAAAGTTGGGACCATCCGATCCAGGAGGTGGTCACAACAGTCGAGCAGGATGGGGAGCGACTTGGCAACCACAGGTATGCCAAGGAACATGATCACACCACAAACTCAAACTCCACATCAATGTATTAGAACTGAGAGCAGTCTATTATGCACTCTTTCATTGGCAAAACTCCATGAAAGAAAAACACATAAGAATTCAATCCAACAACAGCACCACCGTGGCTTACTTGAATCCTCAAGGGGGAACGAGGAGCGCATCTGCACTCCAAGAAGTATCCCGCATCATGAGTTGGGTGGAAATTCATCACGTACTCTTATCGGCAGTGTTCATCCTGGGCATTCAAAACTGGGAAGCAGACTATCTCACACTAGCACAACACTAGACCCAGGAGAATGGAGACTCAAACCACAGATATTTCAACAGATAGTAAACAAATGGGGTCTCCCATGTCTCGACGTAATGGCATCTTGATTCAACTCCCAACTCCCAAGATTCCTGTCAAAAGTTCAGGACCCCAGAGCAGAGGGAGTGGACGCACTCACCAGTCCATGGCACTGCCGACTAGCATATGCGTTTCCCCCAGTACCACTCATGCCGCGACTACTACACAAAATCAGAAGAGGAAATGTTCCTACAATCCTCATTACTCCATGGTGGCCACGCAGAGCGTGGTTTGCAGAGATAATTCAAACCTTCCGATCTTCTCTCGCAAGGTCCAGCGCAAGTGCAAAACATACACAAGCTGAATTTAACGGCTTGGATGTTGAGACCAGGTTATGGAAATGGGAGGGATTTTCAGACCAAGTAATTCATACTTTATTAGCAGCAAGAAAGCAATCTCCTTGTGGAAACCCAATAAAAAGCAGGAACTGATGCTTTTACAGTGGGGTATCTGTTATTGCTGTCATGTATATTTGTGTTTCTCTACCTTTTTTGGTTGTCGTATCCTTTTTTGGTGCTTTTCTTTTTTCTTCTTCTGTTGGTTGTTTAATGTAAATAATCCCTGATAGATATATACCCCCGTGTTAACATAGCAACATAGTAACATAGTAAGTTAGTTTGAAAAAAGACGTACGTCCATCACGTTCAACCATAATGCCTATATATAACCTGCCTAACTTCTAGTTGATCCAGAAGAAGGCAAAAAACCCCATCTGAAGCCTCTCTAATTTGCTGCAGAGGGGAAAAAATCCTTCCTGACTCCAAGATGGCAATCGGACCAGTCCCTGGATCAACTTGTACTAAGAGCTATCTACCATAACCCTGTATTCCCTCACTTGCTAAGAAGCCATCCACCCATTCTTAAAGCTATATAATGTATCAGCCAGCACGACTTGGGGAGGGAATTCCACAACTTCACAGCTTGCACAGTAAAAAATCCTTTCCGAATATTTAAACGGAACCTCCTAAATTATCGGACTGATTAAGACAAATATCATGATTGCCCCGAGGACTACCCCAGACCCTGCATAGATATAATTTAGGTTCCCTGTATTGAGTACGTCTACAATAGGCTACATTGTGGGTATACACTGTGGGGTGGTTTAGAACGGAAGCAAGATCCCTATGATCCACCAATATGTGTGAGTTCCCCCTTGTGTTTTATTTCACTTCTTTATTTCACGTTAGTATTTATGTATGCATAAAGATCCAGCAGATTGAGAATGAAAAAAGACGCTAGGTTCAAGTTATGATCCATGAGATACAGGAACTACCCATAGTTTTAACAGGTTGAGGTATATGAACAACACACAACTTTATTTGATACACTTGTATTACGATATAAGCAGTATGCAGCTATGCTCTTTTGAGATTTTTTATTAGTTGCATTTTTTACTTTTTTTTGTAGTTTTTTGTTTTGATGATACTCACCTGGTGGAGACACGTAGATTTCACGATTTCACATTACATCTGTAGATTTCCCACCACACTTTGTATTTAGGCTTAAATGTTCAGTTGATTTATAACTTTGGGAAAGGCTGGGACAACAGCTGAAACATCAGCTCTGTTATACTTCCAATAAAAATTTATCCTTCATGAGCATAGCGGTCCATTTGTTTGGGTATTTGGAGGACTGCACCCAAGTATCGAGTAACCATCATTATCGTAAGTGCCTACCTCTGGGACCTCTTGTGCAAATGTAACTTCTGTATGGCTGGATATCAACCAGCAGTAACAATACAGATGTCAGGGAGCTACTTTCTTGCTACTTTCAAATTGTTTGGCTGAGCAACTGCTGTGAGGGAAAGGGAGGGGGTGAACACATGGAGGAATCTAGTATATCAAGATGACGTTTTTTTTTAACCCTGAGCTGGTTAACAATCTTTGACAGATCAAATATTTGATTTGTTTAATATGTTGTGCTTATTCTAACAGCTTGGAGAGAAGGGAAGTGGTGCCTGGACCTTCCATAAACAATAATGAGTCTATTTGTTCAGACGATTCCCATTCTGTGCCAGTTGGTTTAGAAGAAGCAGAAAGTATGGGTGCTGGCAACTACAAAGAGCATGATCTAGACTTAAGGAGGTAATGTATTTGCTTGTATTTTTATAATTGATACTTATTCTTATATTTTAATATATACCATGTCAATTATTAGTTGCCCTTAATTAGGAGGTGAGCAGGAACCTTGATGCTGGAATGGCAGTGGATGTTATCTACTTAGACTTTGCTAAAGCATTTGATATAGTACCACGCAAAGTTAATGAAGATATTGAGGAATATTGGCCTAGAACATATTTGTATTTGGATAAAAAACTGGCTGAAGGATAGATTACAAAGAGTGGTGGTAAATGAAATATTTTCTAATTGGGCCAGTTTTGTTAGTGGAGTACTGGAGGAATCAGTCCTTGGCCTTTGCTTTTTAACTTGTTTATTAATGACCTGGAGGTGGGCATAGAAAGTACCATTTCTATTTTTGCTGATGATACTAAATTGTTCCATGCAGGATGCTGCGATTTTACCAAATTGGAAAACTGGGCAGCAAAATGGAAGTGTGTTGGGGCTATACTTAATTGAGAAGTATCTGGGGATTTTTTATGTATAACAAGTTGTCTAATTCCAGACAATGTCATTCGGTGGCTACTAAAGAAAATAACGTGCTGCCTTGTATAAAAAAGGGCATTGATTTAAGAATTAGAAACTAGGGATGCACCAAACCCACTTTTTTGGGTTCCGCTGAACCCCCAAACCCACTCTGGAGGATTTGGGCGAATTCAGAACCAAATCCAAATCCTAATTAGCGTATGGTAATTAGGATCGGAAGGGGTTAAAAATCACAGCACGTTTTTTTCACCTGACAATTTAACCCTTTCTGGATGCTAATTAGGATTCAGCCGAAACCGAATCCTTAAAAAAAGCCAGGTTTCGGCCGAATCCTGAACCAAATCCGCGATGCGGTGCATCCCTAATAAAAACATAGTTTTGCCTCTTTATAGGTCCCCGGTAAGACCTCACCTTGCGCAGTGCGGTTGTGAAATGCCCTTCCTAGTGATGTTTTTATGGCAGATTCTGTTAATGCCTTTAGGAGGGGCTTGGATGAGTTCTTGAACAAGCATAGTATCCAAGGCTATTGTGATACCAATGTCTATAGTTAGTACTGATGTTGGTATATATAGTTTACGTATGTGAGTATATAGAGAAGTCAGAATAGGTTGTGTGTTCTGGGTTTACTTTAAAGGCTTAAACTTAATGGACTCTTTTTTCAACCCTATATAACTATGTAATTATTCTTTTGAAAATATTAAAGAGCATCAAATACAAAATGGACAGCCCTCACAAGAATAAAAATGAAAAAGGCTGGATTGTACCAGAGGCATACACTGACCACCCCACTTCTAAAAGAGTACACAGAGTACCTTAAAAATACTTTGGAACTGACTAGGTACAAGCACGAGGTAAAGAACCTACAAAACTCTTATTATCTTCTACTTTGCAGGTTAGCCATCATTTTTATTTGAGTTTAACATGTCTACTGCAGCTTATTTAGGCCTGTAGATTTCTTTGCTTATATGCCTCTCATCTTTTAAACATCTGATTTTTTTTCGTCCTTTTTAGGTAGAAGATATTGCGAGGTTCCTTTACTTCATGAATCCACGACAAGTAAACCTGGAATTTGTGAAGGACCTCCAAAAGACTAATCAGTTTTTTAACAAACTAAAATCTATAGTAACTCACCAGACCGTGTTTAATTACCTTAAGCATGTGCGCCGGTTCGTAAAATTCCAGATAAAGAGCACTAGCTTGTTTCATACAAATGCTTCTTTATGCAATGACTGCCGTCACTTCCTTGATGCCACTAGTGATATCCAGAGAAGATTAAGCAAATGTATATCAAAGGAAGTCGTCAAGAGAAGGTAATATCTCCTGAGCTATAGTGACATTTCCTATCAGCCCCCAGCTTTTTAGAAGAATTAACTTTTTCTTTACTTACAGGTATGCTTTCATAACCGGCAAACTAAAAACACCAGAAGAATGCAGAAAAATATTATATGTTGCTAAGGAGTCATTTTTAAAGGCCCTTAATGTTGCTAAACAACACAAAGCAGATGATAACATAAAACTTGATATAATTTATTACCTTGAAGCATTGCTAGTGCTCAAGCACCTGCAGAGACCAGGGGTGGTTCAAAATATGACAGTAAGTAAATATTTCCATAAAGACTTTGGTAAAATGTCAACATGTTAACACAGTGAATTATTCTCTACAATAACACTTTCTGCTAGGTCTCTGAATGGAAAGGAAGAGTACGACATAGGTATGTCAGTGGAGATACTCAGTTAGATTTAATTATAATTGGCGTACAGAATCACAAAACTGCGACACGGCAAGTGGCCACTTTTGCTCTCACGGAAGAGGAAGAAAGGGTAAGTTATAATAAATTTGTATTGAAATGATAGACAAGTGTTGGAATGCATAGAGATTATATTGTTTTGTTTCTAGTGGTTCAAGGTGTACTACGACACTATAAGACCAACACTGGTGAGAGACGATTCCCCCGAGGATATTTTCTTTTTGTCCACAACAGGAAGAAAGTTATTCAACATTTCTAATGACCTGCGGCGATACCAAAAAAGGTAATTTACAAGCGTTCACATATAGGTTTAACTGAGGAATTTCCTTTGTACTATATATGGAGACACATCTATATAAATGTTTCTACAAAATTTTCTCTTGTGTTCTATTTTAGATTCAAACTGCCAAATGTTTCGAGTCAGGTGGTGCGCCGAGTCTGCGAAACACATACAGTTTCACATTACTCTGATTCTGATAGGCAAAGTTTTGCAAAATATTTGGCCCATACAAATAAAACCGCTGAACAGTGCTATAGAGAAAAGACCTTAAATGAAATATGCCATGCATACTTACTAGTATCCGGTTTAAATGCAGGTGGCAGTAAAGACCATCAACTAGGCACCTCAAGGTAATACAAAGCTTCTGTTTTGACTTTATCAACTTTCTGTGTGCTCTGTGGTTATAACTGTGCAAATAACAAAGTGCATGTGGGATCTTAACCAGTCAGCACTATCATGTCAGGCCCTTGTGATTTTATAAGATGGCATATTAGACTTTTAGATTCTATTTTATACTTTGAATATATAGCAAATTTATATACTTTTATCTGATACCTCACCTGCCTTGGTTTGTCTTTATAGGGGACACTGGGGGATTTTATGTGCCCCTTTATACAGAACTTACCCGTCATAAGTGTGTGTAAACTTGGCAAAATATGCATGTGTGTGCAGGTACAAGTAAGAGCCATCTCTCCTGTAGACTAAGGTGACCAGATTTTCAGAATGAAATCCGGGGACAGGGGGCAATTCTTAGGCCATGCCTACATTGGAAGCCATGCCTCCAATAAACCACGTCCCGAATGGCGGTATGGCATATGGTGTATGGCAATGGCTATTCCATGTATAATACCCCCCAGAGCTCATAGCAGAATAACACATTGGCGATTTCATCTATAATGCCCCCTAAAATGATAGCAGAATAAAACAGTGGCTATTTCATGTATAATGCCCTCCAAACCTCATAGCAGAATAAAACAGTGGCTGTTTCATGTATAATGCCCCCCCCCCCCAGAACTCATATCAGAATAAAACAGTGGCTATTTCATTTAGTAAATAAAGTATTATATTATACAAAGGATAGAAATGAACTTTTCAAAGGAAAAAGTGTACAGCAAAAGCAGCTGCAGGCTGGAGGTACACAGTGAAATGATCCTGCTCAAACAAACACTCAGACTCCCTACCCTTAGTTTTCCATGCTCTGTGCTGCTGCTGCTTTTACTTTACTGATAAAAGATCATTAGGTGATAACAGCTCTGCACTACAGCCAGGCACTAATGTTCTGGTTTAAACTTTCACGCCTAGAAGTTTGAAACTGAAGGAGCAAGCAGGAAGAGCTATCCATCACAATTCTGTCAGGCTGAGATGAATACCAGAGCTGTAGTGCAGATCGCTGCCTTAACACCTTACCTAACAAGAAGCAGGAGAGAGTGCTGCACCGCAAAGGGCAGGAAAGCAGGTTTGGGACGAAGCGTTGCAGGCACAATGAAGAATATCGGAAGGAGAAGGGGCGGGGCTGACAGCAGATCTCTTGTTCTTCCTCTGTGTCCTGCGATACCAATGGTTGCTAGGGTGATGGTTTTCTGAAGTGGTTATTTGCTACATTTGGTTCACACCTGTAGCCAGTGATAAAGCACTTTACTTGACAGACATTTGCTTTGCTCAATAAGGTTTGTTTATGGACTGGGTGCTGCCTGTCAGTACAAGGGGACTTTTAAACTTTATTTCAGCTGCTGGGGATGATCTACGGTGCAATTTTCAAAGTGGCAGGAGGTCTTGAAATGGGGCCTGTCCCCGTGGTATGGGGATGAATGGTAAGCATACCGTAGACCCTGTGAGGAGGGGAGGCAGGAGACTAGGAAATGACAGGCACATAGTAACCACGTGCCTGTGGTTTAATATGGGGCCCCTGGGTGATTGCTTCCCAGGGGCTACTGGTTCCCCACCTCTGCTCATTGCCTAGGGGCAGGGGAATGAACGGAGAGCAAAGGAGCTACTTTAAAAGGTCTCAACCCTTTTTTCTTGTAGATTGTAAGCTCTTTTGGGCAGGGCTCTCTTCACCTCTTGTACCTGTTATTGATTGCTTTATATGTTACTCTGTATGTCCAATGTACAGTATGAAACCCACTTATTGTACAGTGCTGCAGAACATGTTGGCACAAACCCAGAAGGGCTGCAGAAAGTAGAATCTATGATCTGTAGCACCTCATTCCTTTTATCCACAGATAGTAGATCAAACAATCTGTGGCACTTATGGGGTTACAGATGTATAGAATCCATGACTGCTAGTGAAGAGCCTACAATAATATCTATTAAAAGTGAATGTGACAAACAAGAAGTCCAGTATGCCTCCCCTGCAATCCCTTTTTTTCTGTCTCCTCTTTCTCTGTGGTGTCTTTGTACCCCTTGCATTGCTGACTTTTCTCTCAATCTCTCTTTTTAAAGATGGAATAAAACATCCACAAGATCTTTGGAAGCTGTACATGATTCAGAAGAAATTAAAAGTCGCCACGAGGACCACCAAGTCGAGTATGTCTCCCCTTGCAGTCCATCCTTCCCAGCCCCTTTTTCTCCTTTCTCCATGGTCTGTCTCTCTAAAAATGTGTCTTTTAACATTCTTTTCTAGATGCGATGACCCAAAGGACCATGAAGACGAAGTCGAGTATGCCATATCCCTCCACTCCTTCCTTCCCAATACCTTTTGTCTCCTATTTTTTTTCTGTAGTTTTTCTCTAAAATGTTTTTTTGAAACATTATTTTTGTAGATGGGATGAACCATGCACATCCCACTCAAGAATAAGAAACTAACATCTAGAGATATCCTGAATGAAAGCAATGTATGTGATATCTCTTCTCTGCCATTTCACCCGTTTCTTATTCTTGGCTTCCAGTCTTTGTCTTCTGTCTCCTCTTTCTCTGAGGTGTCTTTATGCCTCTTCCATTTCTGACTTTTCTCTAAAGAAGTAATAAAACATCCACAAGATCTTTGGAAGCTGTAAATGACTCAGAAGGCTCAAAGTTTTAAATTGAAAGTCACAAAGAGGTGTTTTTATGAAACATTATTTTTGTAGAAGGGATGAACCATGCACATCCCACTCAAGAATAAGAAAACAACATTTAGAGATATCCCAAATGATAGCAATATAAGTGATATCTCTTCTCTGCAATTTTACCCCTTTCTTCTTGGCTTCTCTTACTTCTAGTTTCTTTCCTGTCTTCCAGTTTTGTTATACTTGTTGTTTCAACCCCCCCACCCATCATTTTATATTCCTTTCTTACATACCAAATTTTATTTTAGGCAGAATCAAGTTGCGCTGGTGTGCCCATATTGTTTGAAGGTAGACAAGTTTCTAACCCATCATCTCAAAAATTATTGCATGAAATTGAGCTCACCAGTGGAAATCAAAAAAGTTGAAGATACTGCCAGGAGACGTCTGTGGCACATTGCTGAGAAGGCAACATTATTTAATTATAATGATATCCAAAATCTAACGTCCCCTGCAGAATTCTCCGAATTTTTGGAGAATAAGGGGTTCTTCATTATGAACAAACCCAGGTGTGTAGGCCTCACTTTTTTCTCAGCATCTATTTTTCTAATGTCTTTGAGATTTTGATTGAATGTTTTCCTATGCAGGTCACTTACATTTTTTTTTTTTAAATGGGTTTTGAGTAGCAAGGGAACTGTTGTCAAAGTAAAAACTTAACCTGAACACAATACCTAAACCCTGCTTTCGACTATTTTAGGGAAACTGCAGAAACACCATCTTCTGCTGCTATCTCAGCACCAGTGCCAGTTGTTGCAGAGGAGTCACACACAGAAGATCAAGAAGGACAGACACTAAGGTAATTCATTAAAGGAACAGTAACTCCAAAAAATGAAACAGCTTTAAAGTAATAAAAATATAATGCACTGTTGCCCTGCACTGGTAAAACTGATGTGTTTGCTACAGTAACACTACTATAATTTATATAATAAGCTGCTGTGTAGACATGGGGACAGCCATTCAAGATGGAAAAAAGGAGAAAAGGCACAGGTTACATAGCAGATAACAGATAAGTTCTGTAGAATACAATAGTGTTTTATCTGTTATCTGCTATGTGCCTGTGCCTTTTCTCCTTTGAATGGCTGCCCCCATGGCTACATAGCAGCTTATTTATATAAATTACAGTAGACTTTCTGAAGTAAACACACAACTTTTACCAGTGCAGGGCAGCAGCACATTATATTTTAGATACTTTTATACACTTTCACTTTTTGGTGTTACTGTTCCTTTAAGCCATGAGCTGGTAAACAGTTTTTATACAGCAAAGCCTTAATCTGTTTGCTATGTTTTGCCAATTCTTCAATTGTTATACATATATATATATGTGTACGTGTGTGTGTATATATATATATATATATATAGAAGGTCACACGGGTCGGCACTCACGAAAGAAACAACCGTAGATGCCTGTGTGCAGTCCTCACAGGTGTAAATAGTTGGACAGAAATTGGCCACTTCACACAGGACTGATAACAAAATTAAATAATTTATTAGGTATAAACTAAGGAACTGACATTTCGCTACTCCTGCAGCCTTTATCAAAGTTAACAAACAAGTTCTACAACCAAACCTAAATACAAAGTGTGGTGGGAAATCACAAAGAGTGACGTAAATGTATGACATTTCCAATCAGTTATATATACAAACAAAGTGCAAATAAAACAATGAAAAATAAAAACAAAAGATGTGACAAAGGTATTGAACATAACAGCATGTTGCACTAATGTTATATAAACACTAAATAAAAAAAATCTTAATTTCCATATGTCTACATTCTTTACTTCGAGCCCGAGTTTAGCAATATAAAGTCGATAACAAAACCATTAGAACTATTGGTTATCATAATACATACCCACTTATTTTATGCTCAGAGGTGAGTGAATCAATAGTAAGTTGCACAGTCCGAATTAATCAATAGCGATTTGTATCTAGGACAACAGTATCGTAGTAACGCCGGGTCAGTATATTTAAAAACCACATTACCGTAGAAGTACAGTACAAGACAAATATAGAGAAAGAAAAGAGACACGGAAAAGCCTTAAGTGCAGAACGAATATCCTCCGACCAGGAGTGAAAAATTATAAAGAAATGATAATTACCGTACACGGAAGACATCGGGATGTGGGTCCAGTTGCTCTGGGATCAGTGACATGTGTACTTGTTGTATATCGAGGAGCCCAGAGTTAATTATCGTGGTGGGTCCCTAGATACTACTAGAGTTTGCACACCCCCTTGTATGTATCCATTTTGCATAGTTCTCAGGGGGAACAACCAGCCACGGCAGTGCGTTGTCAAATTGAAGTATAGGTGCATCACACATGTAAACCGCAGATACAGCTGTTCTGGGCTAGTCTCAATGGGAATCGGCCCATATTGGTTATATACATCACGCAACCCACCACAGGAAAGATAGGTCTTGCTCCATTTACAGCATCTGCGGCTGCCAGAAACAGGAGTATAGACTGTCATGCAGCCCATCTGATCTGTTCAATCAAAAATTCATACTTATTATTTCAAGGTCACGAGAGATCGGTCTAGCTCCTTTTACAGCAACTGCAGCTGCGAAAGACAGGAGTCTAGAATGTAATTGAAACTAATTCCACCCATTCTATAACAAACTTCCCACTGCCGTGAGCCGATCATCGGTCCACGGAGTAGTTTGCTGTTCCTAGGGCTTGCTCAATGAATGGATACTTAGTGCAGGGGCTGGGCAACAATTGCTCCATTGAGGGTTGGTATGGGTAGGTGCATGAACATCAAAAATAGAGAAAAAAATAAATAAAAGGTAATGAAAATAAAAAATGAACAAAAATCAAAACCGATTGCATTAGGTGCCTACTATCCACCAGTAGTATTGTACACAACCTGGTCAGGGATATGGTACTGTAACAGTGGGGAATGAAACCAATCAGAAAACCCAAGTGTGAGTGAATAAACCAATGGGTGAACTGAGGGAGAAAAAGGGTAACTTAGTACACAAACATAAGATACATGTGAGTGCACTACAAAGTAAAAGTAGCCAAGAGATAAAGCAAAAGAGTAACATTAAACATAAACAGAATATAATATCACTTGCAATGAAACCTAAGTTACAATAGTTACAATGTATGTTATTGCTTGCAAGTTGCAAAAGGGGGGATTCAAAGAACATGACACAAGGTACCAGAACAATCTGCTTAATATTGTTTTAGATATTAAAGGTACACCGACTAACATAAAGTTTATATACACTGTGTTATTAGACTACTGTGCTAGTATACTCACAAGTTCAATTAAAAACGAAAACATTAGACTGGACCCAATATTGCAACTTCTGTTCCATTATGTTAGAAGTCACTGCAGGTCCTGTTCATGGAGCACCAAAAGATCACGGTAGATAGAATGATGAATATGACACCGGTTCATTTAAGCCCATGGGATTTAACGTATTGAGTTTGTGGATCCAGCGGAGTTCCAATTGAAGTAACAATCATTCTTGAATTTCCACCTTTAATCGGAGGGGCAACGTAATCAATAACCGTGCTCCATAAGCTGGCCTATGAATGTTGGTGAACCAGGAATTGGTGTGCAAGTGGGGTATCAGCCTTACCACTATCAAGAGCCTGTCTGATCGCTGATCGATGGTTGGCCATACGATCGCAAAACGTGGTGATTGTTTTGCCAATGTAGAATAAACCACAGGGACATTTAATGAAATAAATAATGTATTTAGATGTGCAGGTCTGATGAAGAAAGTCTTGCCCATGTGGGGATGGTTGAAACTAGGACCTGTAATCAGATTCACGCAGGTGGTGCAAGAGGGACACTTATAACAACCCAATCTTGTGGTGTTAAGCCAGGTGGTCGTTTTCTCAGTCTGATAGCAGTGTATAGGGTCCGTACACGTTACCCAAGATCCATAAAACCCAAACTAAGCCACCGGGTCGTCCTATAGTGAGCGCCAGGGGATCAGTACTACAACCTTTAGCCACATTTGTGGATCATTATTGACAGCCCCTGGTACAAAATTCCCCCTCGTACATTAAGGACTCTGGGGATTTTCTTAAAAAGATTTTTCAGGCTACTCCACTACCCCCAAATGCTATATTAGGTACCATGGACCCATCCCTTTACATGGTCATTCCTACCTCTGAGGGTCTTAGGGTGGTGAGAGAGGATCCTTACAAGTAATCTTGATCCACATAGACCGCCCATGGAGTTTCTACTACAATTACTGCAGTTTTGCCTAACTCTTAATTATTTCAAATTTGAAAAATCATACTTCCTTCAGACTAGCGGCACCAGCATGGAAACAGATTGGAACACTCTTTTGCATCATTCTTCTTGCCACCCTCCACATTTATTGAGGAGCATCTCCTACTCACAAATGGTCCGCATGGTCAGAAACAATTCCGACCATGCTCAACTCTTCATACAACTGGATGAACTCATCAAGCATTTCTGTGATAGGGGTTATGATCATCAGGACCTCCTTATCTGCAAAAGCCTTGGGTTTAAACCGGGAGGCTATACTCCATGGTAACACCCAAAGGAAGATGAGATCCAATTCTGATCAACTGACATTCTTGAATACATACACACTGGATAAGAAACCGTTTATTCACTATTTTTAATCACTGGTCAGTATTGGCAAAAGACAAAACTTTACCTCCCATTTTTAGAACCCCATGAATTGCTTACAGACGGAGAAGAAGCTTGAGGGACCTGCTAGTCAAAATGGACCCTATACACTGCTGTCAGACTGAGAAAACAACCACCTGGCTTAACACCATGAGATTGGGTTGTTATGTGTCCCTCTTGCACCACCTGCGGGAATCTGATTACAGGTCCTAGTTTCATCCATCCCCACATGGGCAAGACTTTCTTCATCAGACTGACCTGCACATCTAAATACATTATTTATTTCATTAAATGTCCCTGTGGTTTATTCTACATTGGCAAAACAATCAACATGTTTCGCGATCGTATGGCCAACCATCGATCAGCGATCAGACAGGCTCTTGATAGTGGTAAGGCTGATACCCCACTTGCACACCAATTCCTGATTGTTACTCCAGTTGGAACTCCGCTGGATCCATAAACTCAATACATTAGATCCCATGGACTTAAATGAACTGGTCTCATATTCATCATTCTATCTACCGTGATCTTTTGGTCTAACTCCATGAACAGGACCTGCAGTGACTTCTAACATAATGGAACAGTGGTCGCAATATTGAGTCCAGTCTAATGTTTCGTTAGGTTTTTAATTGACTTGTGATAATACAGTGTATATGAACTTTATGTTAGTTGGTGTCATGTTCTTTGAATCCCCCCTTTTGCAACTCGCAAGCAATAACATACATTGAAACTATTGTAACTTAGGTTGCATTGCAAGTGATATTATATTCTGTTTATGTCTAATGTTACTCTTTTGCTTCATCTCTTGGCTACTTTTACTTTGTAGCGCACTCACATGTATCTTATGTTTGTGTACTAAATTATCCTTTTTCTCCCTTGACCCGTTGGTTTATTCACTCACACTTGGGTTTTCTGATTGGTTTCATTCCCCACTGTTACAGTACCATATCCCTGACCAGGTTGTGTACAATACTACCGGTGGCTAGTAGGCACCTAATGTAATCGGTTTTGATTTTTGTTAATTTTTTATTATTGTTCATTTTCATTACCTTTTTTATTTTTTTTTTCTCTATTTTTGATGTTCATGCACCTACCAATACCAACCCTCAATGGAGCAATTGTTGCCCAGCCCCTGCACTAAGTATCCGTTCATTGAGCAAGCCCTAGGAATAGCATACTACTCCGTAGACCGATGATCGGCTCACGGCAGTGGGAAGTTTGTTATAGAATGGGCGGAATTAGTTTAAATTACATTCTAGACTCCTGTCTTTCGCAGCCGCAGTTGCTGTAAAAGGAGCTAGACCGATCTCTTGTGACCTCGAAATGATAAGTATGAATTTTTGATTGAATGGATCGGATGGGCTGCATGACAGTCTATACTCCTGTTTCTTGCAGCCGCAGATGATGTAAATGGAGCAAGACCTATCTTTCCTGTGGTGGGTTGCGTGATGTATATAACCAGTATGGGCCGAATCCCATTGAGACTAGCCCAGAACAGCTGTATCTGTGGTTTACATGTGTGATGCACCTATTCTTCAGTTTGACAATGCATTGCCGTGACTGGCTGTTCCCCCTGCGAACTACGCAAAATGGATAAATACAAGGGGGTGCGCTGACTTTGCAAACTCTAGTAGTACCTAGAGATCCGCCATGATAATTAACTCTGGGCTCCATGATATACAATAAGTACACATGTCACTGATCCCGGAGCAACTGGTCCCACCGGCCGATGTCTTCCATGTACGGTAATTATCATTTCTTTATCATTTTTCACTCCTGGTCTGAGCATAAAATATAAAATAAAGTATTATGATAACCTATAGTTTTAATGGTTTTGTTATTGACTTTATATTGCTAAATTCGAGCTCGATGTAAAGTATGTAGACATATGGAAATGAATTTTTTTTTTATTTAGTGTTTATATAACATTAGTGCAACATGCTGTTATGTTCAATACCTTTGTCACATCTTTTGCTTTTATTTTTCATTGTTTTTGTATATATCACTGATTGGAAATGTCATACATTTAAGGTGGCCACACA
The DNA here is from genome assembly GCF_000004195.4 of Xenopus tropicalis. Classification (NCBI taxonomy): domain Eukaryota; kingdom Metazoa; phylum Chordata; class Amphibia; order Anura; family Pipidae; genus Xenopus; species Xenopus tropicalis. The sequence continues at coordinate 77,233,676 of NC_030683.2, forward strand.
CGTGGCGATCTGCGATCTTTCGTGCGACCGATGGTCAGACCCGCCACTAACCTTCAGGGCTGAAACAACAGATAAGGAGGTAGAAACAATAGGATTTCTACCTCCTTCTGCATATTCAGCCCTGACGGCAGATTTTGCTCAGGCGCCTTCTATGGCGCCCGATCAAAATCTTTTGACCTGGCCGATTGGCGAGTCGACCGATATCAGCAGCCTCCTGCGATACCAGTCAACTCGCCGACTTGCCATACACACACCGAATATCGCATGAAACGAGGTTTCATACAATATTATCGGTGCGTGTATGGCCAGCTTTACATCACTTTTTGTGATTTCCCGCCACACTTTGTAATTAGGTTTGGTTGTAGCACTTGTTTGTTAACTTTGAAAAAGGCTGCAGGAGTAGCCTAAACGTCAGTTCCTTAGTTTATACCTAATTTAATTTTGTTATTTTTTAGTTAATTTTGTTATAAGTCCTGTGTGAAGTGGCCCATTTCTGTCCGACTATATATATATATATATATATATATATATATATATATATAGATATATACTGTATATGCTCAGGAATAAATGCCGCACTCCAGGACTTAGTAGAAAATAAAATGTTTGTTTATTATTCCAAACGTCAGACTAACATTTTGGCATCTCCACAGCCTTTTTCAAAGTGAACAAACAGTACAAACAACCCTACTCATAAACCCAGTCTGGTGCCAAAATTCAGTTAATGATGTCACAGTAATCTCCCCCACTCATGCACAAATGTATAAATCAATATAATGTGAAAAAACTTGTGAAACTAGAGAACGTTGCTGTCTCATGCCAGTAAAGAGATAAGGAAAAGAAAAGTGCAGATAAATAAAAGTAAAGTGCAAATAAATAAGAGTAACCTGTTATGCCTGAACTGCAACTTACACATCGAGCAAGATATAGTTCATAATCCAGGTGGGAAAATAAAGCGGTATCTGTAGCAGGCCTGTGGAAGCTGTCTATTGGGGAGTGGTGGTAGCGAGGACATCGCATTGCTATAAAAACTAAGACACCAGTAGCGCAAATCCTGACCCTCCACGTTAGGAAACGTTGGTGTGACATCTGGAATAATAAACAAACTTTTTATTTTCTACTAAGTCATGCGAGTGTGGCATTCATTCCTGAGCATGTTATCCTGAGTTTCAATACTGCACCCCGGCATTCTTTGGCTAAATCAACGTGAGTGCCTGCTCTAGAAGGTCATTTTATATATAAAATTATATATATATATATATACACACACACACAGTATACACACACACACAAAGCGTTAAAGAGAGAGGTCCTAAAAATGTGACAGAAATGTGTGTGCCGAGTCCTGTATGTATATATATAAAGTTCATATTAAAAGGCACTCACGATAACAGAGAGTCAAAAGATGCCTGGGTGCAGTCTTCACAAAATTGTATAGAACTTCATAAGAACAGGCCGCTCCACACAGGACTTATGTAGAAAAAATTTATTTGTAGATTATAACAAGGACTGACGTTTCGGCTGGTGTCCCAGCTTTTCTCAAAGCTGGGACACCAGCCGAAATGTCAGTCCTTGTTATAATCTACAAATAAATTTTTTATATAAATATATACAGTATATATAAATATATACAGTATATATATATATATATATATATATATAGGATTTGGCACACACATTTCTGTCACATTTTTAGGACCTCTCTCTATAACACTTTGTGTGTGTGTATATACTGTGTTTATATATATATATATATATATATATATATATCAATCCAAATGGTGTCTGCACTCCAAGGCTCAATATTCTGCGGGGTGCTTAGCCAAAATTATGTATGCATAGAAAATAATCATCTGTGGCCAGCACACCCTTCAATGTTTCATCAAAAAAATTTTTATTGCAGATATATTGTTAAAACCAACGTTTCGGTCCTTGTTAGGACCTTTCTCAAGGATAAAAAACAATAGTGCATCACATCATATCTAAATACCTGTGTACCCTAGCATGTGAAATTAGGTGCCCAATCCCCATTCTCTGACCATTATGTAATTAACCAATATGGTTACTTGTGTACAAATTTGAATAGTCCAATGTGTGGCCATTATTTGTGCATGTGTATATCCATTCTAAAAAATATATATATATATATCTCTTATTATATCATGACCTAAGTGATTCTATAAAATATCAAACAAAGTGCAATAATCGCATATCATAAATAATTGCATGATATAAAATATTTGTTACAAATAATTTGTTATAAATAATCAAAGTGTAATGCCATAAAATACAATTATAAAGTGCAGTGTACATTCTCACCATACGGTGTCACTAGTGCATCAATGACCTCAAATAGTGTCCATGTTAAAAAGTTCATTCATGAGATACCTGTAGAAAAAAATCTTTTTATTATACCATCTCAAAAAATGTATATCAATAAAATCATATATGACACATTCAAGAAATACTACAAAGTTATATACAGAACACATCTCTGATCAATATTTTGAGACTTGCTAATCTATGTAAGAAAACAACTCAAATTTAAACTTCCATTTAACCCTTGCGGATACACGCAATTTAATTCACTGATCCAAAAGGCCTCCCTCTTGAGAAGCTTTTTACCACTGTCGCCTCCCCTCGGATGTAGCTCAATCTGCTCTATCGGCATGCGCCGAAAGGAGGAGGCATCGTGCTTTGCCTCAGCCCAGTGCTTAGCAACTGGTTGCTGGGCAATATCTTGCTTGTGTTCCTCCATTTTTTTTATTTTAGTCACCCGCTCTGGATCTAGGGCGGCCCTAATGCTTGCTCGGTGCATGCCTATTCTTTCCTTTAATTGCCTGACAGTCTTGCCACAGTATAGTAGTCCGCATGGACATTTTATGATGTATACCACATTGGCCGATTCACATGTCATACGTTGCCTGATCCTATATGTTTTTCCAGTATGTGGATGTGTGAACTGCGTCCCCAATATTAGACAATTGCACATCACACACCCTGTGCACTGGGGCGTGGGCTTAGGAAATGTGTGTGACTTCGTGTTACATATTTATCCCTTGGGTCAGTGGGGCTCAAAATTTCTTTCAAATTTCTTCCCCTTGAGTAACTGAATTTTGGTCTTTTGCCTACTTTGGACTTTAATTGGAACTTTTTAACATGGACACTATTTGAGGTCATTGATGCACTAGTGACACCGTATGGTGAGAATGTACACTGCACTTTATAATTGTATTTTATGGCATTACACTTTGATTATTTATAACAAATTATTTGTAACAAATATTTTATATCATGCAATTATTTATGATATGCGATTATTGCACTTTGTTTGATATTTTATAGAATCACTTAGGTCATGATATAATAAGAGATATATATATATATTTTAGAATGGATATACACATGCACAAATAATGGCCACACATTGGACTATTCAAATTTGTACACAAGTAACCACATTGGTTAATTACATAATGGTCAGAGAATGGGGATTGGGCACCTAATTTCACATGCTAGGGTACACAAGTATTTAGATGTGATGTGATGCACTATTGTTTTTTATCCTTGAGAAAGGTCCTAACAAGGACCGAAACGTTGGTTTTAACAATATATCTGCAATAAAAAATTTTTTGATGAAACATTGAAGGGTGTGCTGGCCACAGATGATTATTTTCTATATATATATATATATATATAATTTTATTTTTTTTTATATTCCTACTTTTGTGTTGGCCAATACATACTTCTATAATGGGTGCTATACTCCATCTATATATTAAATTTAGTAGGCATAATTGGAATGCTATGCTGACTAATAGGGCACATACTGTGTTCCTTCGTTTCTAAGTGAACCAGCCCATAGCCCATAAAGAACAATATATAATCTATTACACATTTCTGACTAACCTCTCTAATAACATGTGGATTTGATGCCTATGGGAATTGACTAGCCATCCTAATGCCACACTATCGCTATAATGAGCAGATTCAGCAAGCTGATCTGTACTGAATGAGCAGCAGGATTACTAATTGAGCTTTTTTTCTGTTTTGCTTTATTCATACAAATCCCTCAATTAGGTGTGAGTTGCAGTTCCGTGTGCCTCCATACTAAATTTCTAAATTTCTTTGCCCACAATATATTTTACTTTAATTTTTGATTGTTTCTACACATATATTATTGTCATGTAATGCACTGTGATGTGTCCTAGGGGGGGGGGGATTACACATTTTGATGTCATGCTGTGTTTTTGGCACCACTGAGAGCTTATCTTGGGGGATGGTGTGTTTTTGTTACTTGGAGAGATTGTGGGAGCAGCCAAAACATCAGTTTCACTTTTGAATAAACATTCTTTGTTTGCATTAGATCTGTGAGTACGGCTCCTTTGAACTACTATATAATAGAAAATTGTTTCATACTTACCGTAATTTTTCGTAAATTTTCTTTTCCTGGCCATCCCCATAGTAGCATCTCAAAAACCTCAGGGTATTCCCTCCTCCCGCAATGATGACAGAAGGAAAAACACAGATTTGCCCCTATAAAGTCCCTCCCCTTTCCTTCTCCATGTGTTTTAACACAAAACACATGGTTAGAGCATAGAAGGGTTGGGGAGATGCTACTGCGGGGATGGCCAGGAAAAGAAAATTACGGTAAGTATTAAACAATTTTCTCTTTTCCTGGCCATCCCTTCATATCATCTCAAAAATCCTGGGGTAAATACCAGAGCAATAATAATAGGGGGGGGGAAGAATTAATCACACTAATAAAAATTGATGCATCAAATTATTTAATCATGAAGAAACAGCCTTTAAAACTTTTTGGCCAAATAAAGATTCACTATGTGACAAAATATCAAGTTTGTAATGTCTGAGAAAAGTATTGGAAGAGCTCCAAGTTGCTGCTTTGCAAATCGACTCCGGAGCTGCCTGTGCCGCCGCTGCCCAGGAGGTGGCCATACCCCTGGTTGAGTGAGCCCTCACCCCTTCTGGCATAGCACAACCCTGTTCTTTGTAGGCTGACATTATAGTGGTGACAATCCGATGTCCAATGGTTTTGGTAGTAGCTGCCTGTCCCTTATGACTGCCTGCTGGGACCACAAACAGGTTCAGGTTCTTGTTCATCTAGACTCCGATCCCACAGACTCAGGAACTGGAACTGTAGTGGCCTCATCTTCCACCTGGCCCACTTGACTAGGCCAATGTGGGACTCCATCAAACCCAGAATTTTCATTATGTGCCTTGCAATGATCTGAGTCTGCAAACAAACTCTGTAAATCTCTGTTTCCAATTTCACAATTCTCTCCAGGCTTAATCTTATTAAGTTGTTCTTTGTGTCTATGAGAGCCCCTAAAAACACTAGAGTTTGAGAAGGAATAAGATTGCTCTTCTTGTGGTTTATTAACAAACCAAATTCTTTGAGCTTGCATATCGTCAGATCACGATTCCTCACCGCTTGGTCTCTGGACCCGGCCACCAGAAAGAGATCATGCAAATAGTTACATAGTTAGTTACATAGTTACATAGGGTTGAAAAAAGACCAGAGTCCATCAAGTTCAACCCATCCAAGTAAACCCAGCACACACAACCCACACCTACCAATCTATACACTCACATACATAAGCTATATATACAACCACTAATACTAACTGTAGATATTAGTATCACAATAGCCTTGGTTATTCTGATTGTTCAAGAACTCATCCAGGCCCCTCTTAAAGGCATTAACAGAATCTGCCATTACCACATCACTAGGAAGGGCATTCCACATCCTCACTGCCCGCACTGTGAAAAACCACCTACGCTGCTTCAAATGGAAGCTCCGTTCCACCTAATCTAAAGGGGTGACCTCTGGTGCGTTGATTGTTTTTATGGGAAAAAAGAACATCCCCCATCTGCCTATAATCCCCTCTAATGTACTTGTACAGAGTAATCATGTCCCCTCGCAAGCACCTCTTTTCCAGAGAAAACAACCCCAACCTCGACAGTCTAACCTCATAGTTTAAATCTTTCATCCCCTTAACCAGTTTAGTTGCACATCTCTGCACTCTCTCCAGCTCATTAATATCCTTCTTAAGGACTGGAGCCCAAAACTGCACTGCATACTCAAGGTGAGGCCTTACCAAAGGACCTATAAAGGGGCAAAATGATGTTCTCACCCCTTGAGTCAATGGCCTTTTTTATACAAGACAGCACTTTATTTGCTTGCCTGGAATTAGACAACTTGTTATCTACAAAAACCCCTAGATCCTTCTCCATTAAGGATACCCCCAACAAACTACCATTCAGTAGATAGATCGCATTTATATTATTTCTACTAAAGTGCATAACTTTGCACTTATCAACATTGAACCTCATTTTCCAGTTTGCTGCCCAGTTTTCCAATTTTTTCAAATCGCTCTGCAAAGCGGCAGCATCCTGCCTGGAACTTATAGTTTTGCACAATTTAGTGTCATCAGCAAAAATAGAAACAGTACTGTCTATGCCCACCTCCAGGTCATTAATAAACAAGTTAAAAAGCAAAGGACCAAGGACTGACCCCTGCGGTACTCCACTAACCACACTGGTCCAATTAGAAAATGTTCTATTTACCACCACTCTTTGTAATCTATCCTTCAGCCAGTTCTCTATCCAATTACAAATATTATGTTCTAGGCCAATATTCCTCAATTTGATCATTAACCTTCTGTGAGGTACTGTATCTAATGCTTTAGTGTTTTGTTGGCCTGATGGTAGCTAATGACTCTATCCCGAAGAACTGTACTCTCACAAACTTGTTCAATCTCCTGAGATCTAGGATTGGATGAAGATCTCCAGTATTCTTTGTTACAAGAAAAAACGGTGAATAAAATCCTTTTGTTTTCTCTAGGGCTGGGACATTGACGACTGCTCCTTTCAAGATCAGTTGCTGTACATATTCTTCCATAGTTTGGATGTAACCCCTGATTCTGAGCAGGCCCCATCTCATGCGGTTTTGTTCTGAGCCTTGGGAGATCTTGAAAATCTAGTCTTTCAGGACTGGAACAGACTGGATTGTCCAGAGCGCCAACGCTGGGAACAAAAGGGCTCCCTGCCTCCCTCCCTCCCTCTGAATGATGTATTCTCTTCTCTGTGCCTATTATACAGCCTTTCTGACTGTGATCTCCGAAAGGTCTCCTTAATGCCCTTATTCTGAGGTAAAAAGGATGATTTCGTGATAAGCTTGTCTAAAGATTTACCAAACAAGCATCCCCCTTCATAAGAGCGTCTACAAAGGATATTTTTAGAGGCTGGAAAGAGCTGTGGTGTGGGCAACAAGCTTGGTGGTGTCAATCACCGCTTCCTGGAGAACAAGGCTCTTTAAATCAGCAAGTATCTCCTTCATTGAGTCACGGGAAGCTCTGGAGTCAATAGCCATTTCCAAATTCTCCAACCAAATAGTCATGGCCTTGGTTACAGAGATCTGGGCTACTGAAGGCCTATATAATGCACCGGTAGCTAAAAAGAGCCTCCTCAGGTCAGTCTCCATTCTCCAGGCCATAGGGTGTTTTAAAGATGACACATCATCTATTGGCAAAGCCGTTTTTTTGAGAGACGAGCTACCAGGGCATCAACAACTGGAAGAGTATCCCAACTCTGAACCACATCATCTGGAAAATGATAAATCTTTGCAACTTTGGAATCTGTAGGCACCTTCTTAGCAGTTTTTTGCCATTCTTCCTCTATAAGAGACTTAGGGGCCTATTCACTAAAGGTCGATAAAACAAGTGCTATTTATAGCATGTGTTAAAAATTTTATCACTTCTAATTTTTTACAACTTAACGCTCCATTCACTAATAGGACACGTGTAATAATTAAGAAGCGATGTTGTTTGTGTTATTAAACTAGCCATGAGCGTTTTTTCTTGCGTTCTTTCACGCCACGTGCGTTATTTTGCGCTGCACGCGATATATTTAGCCGCGTGCTAAATTAGCGCATGATATTACGCACATAACCATTAAAAGTGGAGGATGCATCACTCTAGGGCCAACACATACTTGAAAAAATCCTACTGCAAAGTCCATGTTGTGTTGCCAAAAGCTCAGGAACCACAATTTCCTTTAAGTACCGCCTACCTTAAGTAGGTGTTAATATATATATATAATGCGATATTTAGCGAGGTTAACGCTTCATATGTGTTTGTGAATCATGCGTTAGTATTATTTCTATTGGCTAATTAACGCAATGCGAGGTAAATAACACATTGCGGTAGTGCAGTTTTTTTTTTGCGCATGCGGATTTACGCATGTGAAATGACTTGATGTATCGGTACTTACTGCAGAGGAAGAGGAAGCTGCAGGATCCTGGAGAGTCAAAGTCTGTTTAACAGCCTTAATAAGTGTGGACACAAGATTATGATCAAAGCCATATGATTCAACATCATCATCCTCAGAGGAAGAAATAATCTCTAACTGAAGAAGAAGAGCAACTTGCATCGCAGTCCTTACTACTGTAGTAGAAGCCCTTGCTCTTTTAGGAACAGCAGCCTATTTATCCCTTGAGCAACAGTTTGCCTAATCCAGTCTAAAACATCTTTAGAGGAAGACTCAGCCTTATCAGAATCCTCAAGATCACAATCCATAGGGACACAGGAGGTTTTAAGAATTCAAGTACAGTGTCATTGCAAAACTTCTTTCCCTTTAAAGCAGGTTGGAAGCAGGTTAAACAGGCTCTGGATTCAGCAGCAATATCAGGATTTTCAGGGTTGAGTGACATACTGCAACAAAACAGCAATGGTGAACTTGCTTAGCTCCCACTCTCTCTTTGGTTGTTAAAAGCAGACCTATAAATACTTTAAATAACTTTACCTTAAGCAGGGTGGCTCAAACCCATGGGCGGCACAGGACAGGAGGCAGGAGCTCCGCATGATACACTGTAAAAAGCAGTGCTTATGATGACATCATCGCCTGCGCCGGCCGGCCATAACCTAGGCAACGCGCACAGGAAAAGCAAGAACTAAACCTGCTGCACCTACTGGGCTAACAAGGGGGACTCCTGGGAATCCAAAAACCCTGCCACCAAGGGGCCCTGCACTGAGACTCTCCTCTGGAGGCAGCTAGAGACAACTCCCCGTTCTCTAAGAATCTGCACTGCTGACAGAAAGAAAAAGACATGGAGCAGAAAAGGGGTGAAGGCTTTATAGGGGCAAATTGGTGTTTTTCCTTCTGTCATCACTGCAAGAGGAGGGAATACCCTGGGGTTTTTCAGATGCTATGAGGGGATGGCCAGGAAATATATATATGGGTCCTAGTATATCCTCAATATTCTGTGAGGTACACAACCAAAATACATCTAGTTAATTGCGATGGATCAGCACTCTCATAATAAAAATTTTATATATTTTATTAGAACATGGTGAAAAAATTCCAACATTTCAGTCCCACCTGGGGACCTTTATCAAGGATATAACCAGCAAATGAACAAACACATTAAATACCCTCCCCTTTTGTGAATTTTGGCAGCATATGATGTCATAAGTCCAAGTGTCATCTTATCTGTTATCATGTAGTCCTTATCTTCAAACAGTGTCCGTGTTTCCCATCTTTATCCAGTAGGTATCACTGTGGTACAACAGTGCAATGTGATGCATATAGACGAGAAAAAGATACATTACTCACAATCATGTGTTTCTCTTGAACTGTTACATATGTATAATCCCGCAAATATGGATAAACATAAATTTCAACATGTATCACTTATTCAAATTGTTACAATACATAAATATCAGTAATAAGCTTATGCCACAGTGAAACAAAGCAAAGGGATGCTGTCAGGTACAGCCACAGGTGGGTGGCTGGCAGGTAGGAGCCTATATGCTGTGTAATACGGATATAAAGGGTACTGTTGTGGTAGATAAGCAGAAGGCATGTTGAGATGCAGAGACATTTATTATAATGATTGAGCAAGAAATACAAAGTCCATAAAACGGGCAAGTGGTCAGAGGCAGGCGGCAAACAATACAAGTCCGTTAAGCAGGCAGAGGGTCAGGACTGGCAGCAGGCAAGGAGGGTCCGAATAACAGGCAGTGGTCAGGGGAAGGCTGAAGACAGAGAGCAGTCAATTAAACAGGCCGAGGTCAATACCGGGAGATCCAACAGAAGTCAGGAACAGGAGACGAGGAATGGGGTGAAGCAAATGGAACCAGGTAGGAGTCAGGCAGGAACACGGGCAGGTACAGGTGCAGGAACCAGGCAGGAGTCAGGCAGGTACGGTCACAGGATCACAAAAAGGGCTTAAAGGAGAAGGAAAGGCAAAATCTATTAGGCACACTATTAAATAGTACTACTATTGCTGTGTAAAATCGCCATATTCCTGGCCTGCCTAATGAAAGATTTACAGAGATACACATGCTAGAACTTACATGCTTGTTTCAGTGAACGGCGCCGACATCTTATCCAGCGTGTCTCTATGGGCTGAAAAGCACAAGCCGGCTCCCTGCTCCTGTCACAAAGTTTCTGCAGCTCCACAAAACCCCCCCGCTCCTGCCACAAATCCCCCCTCAAGCTCCACAAACCCCCGCTCCTGCCATAAACAATCGGCGCTCACAGCACCAGCCGGAACCCCCCTGAAAGGAGAGAATTCCCTCCTAATTACCAATTATTACCAAATCAGGACCAGGAATCAGGCAAAGTAGTTTATTGCAAGACCGCGGGAGACAAGCCCAACAGACAGCCGTTTGCTTATCCATTCTAGGGGTTGTCTAATTTGCTCAAGCGAGTGACATAGCTTTTATACCTTTCAGGATGTACATTTTGAGCATGCATACATTTCCATATATGGTCTCTAAGAACAAGATGTCAGTTACAGTAAATGGTCACCAATTCTGATATTTGGATAATCTCTTACATTTAAAGTAAATGGTCCCCAATTCTGGTATCTGGATATTCTCTTACAGTTACAGATATTAATAACACTTGTGAGACTTATCATTACGCATGTCCTTGACCACTTGTGAAATGTATGTAACACTAACAAGGTGTCATAAGCTAGATCTTGTGCAGGCCGTTAAACACTTTTGTATACATTCAGGAACTTACATGCAGACTCAAAGTATTAACTCTTTGGTATCTCAATTTCCCTAACACCCCCCCCTTCCCCCTCCTCCTGCTGCTGCTGCTTGTGAGAGAACTCGGCAATGCTGCGTTGCCATGGCAACCGGACGCTTCTGCTCTCTGCCCATGCGCTGCCTGTAGAAACGAGTCCTCAAGTCCTGGAAAAAGCGAGGCATTATGGGAATCTTTTCTACCCAGCTCAGCGTTTTTTTTCTCTGTTTGGCTTCTGATCTTCTGAACGGGTGAAGTATGGGGAGACTTAAGGGCACTATTGAGACAACTGAAGGTATGCCTGCAGCTTGAAATTAACTCTTTATTAGCCTTTCCTTCTCCTTTAATGAACAAGCAACCAGGGGTTTCCAAGTGGAAATAGCGATTAGCTTTTATGTATGCAGGAATATAAATAATAGACTCAAATTTATGGTGGTCAATACAGGAGAAGCCATTAGATTCCTAATTCTGAGACCAAAGAGAGAGCGTAACAGGCAGGACACCCCTATTCTACCTGGACTAATGGGTGTTTGAAAAGAAACCCACAAGAGATCTTTTACAAAGTGTGTCACAGCCGAGTTCTAGAGAGGTTCTGACAGATACTATGAGCTATAGATTTAAGTGTTATTCAGATACAACAGACCCTCAGTTAGTACTGTCATAGGGAACAGTGTCTGGTTAATCACCTTTGCTGTATCCCTGAAGATCTGAAGATGTTCCCAGCTCACACACTCAGTGTCTAGTGTTAGTACGGTATCCACAGTTCACATAATCTCTTGTGAATAGAGCTTTAAAATGCACATATTGTCTCTCATATTGGAAGCATCTACCTTGTTTTAATGATCGTGGGGTTTTTTTTTAGAAATCACCCATCCCTAAGAGGTCAAGAAAGGGTCCTCTCTGTAATCTGACCCACAGGAAGGCATGATGGTATATAAAAAACAAGCAAAATAAAGAAAAAATATGAAATAAAGAACCAAAAATTGTCTACATAAACTGGTATTAAAAGACCACAAGAAATGACAAGATTAGGTTCATGGAAAAAATGCGTAGAGAGTAGAAAATTAATAGAAATAACAAAAGCCTGTATGTTACCCAACCACTTAGATTGTAAGCTCTATGAGGCAGGGACCTCTTTTCTACTGTGTCTCATACCACATGGCACTTACACCCTTTGTATTTATATATATATTTATTATATTTATTTATTATAATACTTGTCCTCCCTGCGTGTAATTTTGTACTTTGTAAGATTGTACAGTGCTGCGTACCCTTGTGGCGCTTTATAAATAAAATTATACATACATACCGAACATACAAAAGCAAATTAATAACAGAAATTGAAAATGTGTAATTATAATGTATATAAATAATGTATTTTCAAAACTAAACACATGGACAGTGAGCTTGGGTAATGACAGTTATGTCATTGTCTGGTATAGGGTGAAAGACATAATGGTGTAGACCAGTGCTTTCCAACTGGCGATCCCCATCTGTGTGACCCCCCCCCACCTGTCTGGCTGCTGTGACTGTCTACCTTTGTGTTAGATTTAAATGGTATCAGTACTGAGATTAACTGTCCTCCTGAGTGGTTCACCTCAGATTCATGCTGTAATCCCCCTGTATTGTTTAAACATGTAGTCCCCTGTGCTGTTCACACCTTTTAGTTTTTGCATTGTTCACCCACTGCATTTTTCACACCTCAGGCTCAGACTGTAAGCACCCATATTGTTCACCTCTTCAAACCTCAGACTGTAGGAGCAGTGCCAGTATTGTGTCACTGTATGCTACCTCTGTGTGCCATACACACATAGGGCAGGCACAGTATGGCACACACAGGAAGCACAGGGGAGGTATAGTATGGCACACACAGGCAGAGTATGGCACACACAGGCAGCATAGGGCAGGTAGAGTATGGCACACAAGGGCAGCATAGGGCAAGCAAAGTATGGCACACACAGGCAGGTTAGGGCAGGTAGAGTATGGCACACACAGGCAGCATAGGGCAGGAAGAGTATGGCACACACAGGCAGCATAGGGCAGGCAGACAAGAAGTCAGATACCTGATGAACATATTTACATAAAAGGTGACACAAAATGCTGTGTTTCTTTTGATAGAGGATACAGTGCATCTTTTCTGTGAGTGCTTATGGCTGTATTTACATGGACTTTTCTGATATAACTTACTTAGTTTTTACCTTTCCTTCTCCTCTAATGTGGGCATGGTCTTGTGATAACATGGGTGTGGTTTAAAAAAGGGGAGTGGTCAAACTGGCTTCCATTAGTGGCCCTCCATTATGTATGCTAGAGAAATTCCAGGCCTCGGCCCCACAGAAGTTGGACAGCAATGGTGTAGACCAAACACTACTGTTTCAATAATGAAAGGAGTAAAACCCCAGCTGATTGTCATATAATGTTTCCAGGAAATTAGATACACAGTGTCATCCTCACATGGGGTGTTGATTTTATATCAGACACCACCTAACATGTACAAGCTTGTGAGTACAATACCATTTCTTTATATTTACTTAAAATTATCAGCACCCAGGTGGTTTATATGCTTTGCATTTGAGTGTTTCCAGAGTATTGCCTTTTAGTATTATCATTTTGAAAGTGGCACATGTAATGGCCCAGTATTCTTTTATTTCATTTTCTATTTTCCAGAAACTCACTTTCTGCCTTTTAATCTCTTTTGTCTTAATCCTGAACCCCTTTGATTCCCCTCTTTATTATAGCATCGACAAAGATTGTGACATGCTAATTGAGGAAGGTCATTCAAGGGAAAAAATCTATCTTTTAAATGAAAAAGAAATATTCCCTTTGAGAATTGATCAAGATCCTCCAAGCCTAGATGAATGGAGGGCCATTTCTGGAAAACATTGGTTATATCTATCTGATAGATGGAGAAAAGCTCAAAACAAAATGCGACGGGACTATGTTGTTGGTAAGATTTTCCCATATTTACAAATGAAAATTATATGTATACAATGCTTTTTACATGGTTGCACAAAAACAGATTTGTATTCATCTTACTTTCTTCTCCTCTAATACTAGAGCATTTCCAGAATCACCCATATGATGAGGCACAAATCAAGCAATTCATTGATCTGCAGCAGTGGAATTTTAACTTACCACGGGTTAAAGACATTGCCAACAAACTAAGAGCTCTATGACATTAAAGAAGGACATCTTGGAGATTGAAGGTTTTTTTGTTTGTTTTTTTCTCCCAGCATAAGAAACAATTGGCTGTTTTGTTTTGTTTTGTTTTCACTCCTTCTGTTGATAAATGTGCATTTTATTATACTTTATATATTATATTTTATCATGGCTTCTCATCATTTTAAATAAGTACAAATGTGTCGGGCCTGAATTCCTGCAAATGTGCAAACTGAGGTGGGAAGGGAGAAGACATGAGGGTTGATTCACTAAAGTGCTATAAGCGTTATCGCATGCTTTTTTGCATTAAAATTTAAGCGAAAAAAACGCACGATTTGCTAAAGTATTATCGCATGCGCTGTCGCATATAGCGTACGTTAAATAGCGTGCATCCAAATGCGTTAATTTTACGCATACCGCATGATCCACAAACACTTAGACGCGCTAAATATCACATTAGTCTATGCGAAAATTAACACCTACTTGGGGCAGGCGGTAATTATAAAAAAGTACAGTTCATGAGCTTTTGGCAACACAATATGGACTTTGCAGTGTGATTTATTCAAGTATGTGTTGCCCCTAGAGTGATGTAGCCTCCAGTTTGCAGGGAAATGGTCATTAGCATATGCTAATTAGGATCGGGAAGGGTTAAAAGTTAGCGCGCGCGCCAGGGCTGAAGATTCCCCCCCCCCCCATTTTAACCCTTTCCAAATACTAATTAGCATATGGTAATTTATGCTAATTAGGATTCGGTTCGGCTGGGACCGTGGATTCGGCCAAAACTGAATCCATCAAAAAAAGGCTGGATTCGGCACGAACCGATTCCGGGATTCGGTGCATCCCTAATAAATAGCACTCGTTTTATCACGCTTTAGTGAATCAACCCTATGGAGTGCAGACACAAGCAGTGCCTAAGTCTAATTGCCTGCTGCAGGTTTAACAAACTACACAAGCTCTACATTAAATACAAAATAGATATATAGATCACGTACTCAGACCTTTATCAAGATACCTTATAGTGCATACAAAACCCCTTTGAATAACCAGCACTAGAGTTGGCACCAGTTACATCAGTGTGATGTCATTCTCTTCCCACAAGTGAGAAAATATTAAGTAAAAGGAAAAATCTAAACATATAAGCAGAAATAGCAATAGACTGCCTTATCATTGCCAACTGCCCATTGCAAAAAAAAGGAACCAGTTACCATATAAAAACTGTCAAGTTAAATGTACAATCACAGTAAGGGGTCTATTCATTATGCTGTATAAAATGAAACGGTGTAAAAAGCTGTGTAAAATGGATGAAGAAGTTTGTCATCTGAAATTTCCCAGGAATTGAGGCCATGGAACCTTCTGCATTTAAAGTAGATACCTCTTGCCAGTTTCAATTTTCTTCTTCAGACACAAACTCAGAACATTTTCAAGGGACACTCCAGATGTAACAGAGGGTGGTAATTTGAAAATGATGAAATATTTTATCAATTATTGAAATAACGGGAACTGGACTTATAGTTACATGATTTACATAAATCAACTTCCAGGGTCTTCTTTGTCCATAATGTTCTTACTTTAGGTAAATTAAATGTGGAATTCTGTTCTAAATAGTGAGACATTTTAAACAAATGTTCATTTGATGTGATGTTACTTGTAAGTTTGAACAGCTACATTTTGAATGAGTTACACTTTTAAAGGGAGAACAAATGGTTTGCTAAATGTGAAAATCAATTAAAATCTTAACAGTAGCTAGTCTCCTTTTAACTAGGGATGCACCGAATCCCGTATTCAGGCTAAATCCAGGCTTTTTTTGAAGGATTCGGTTTCAGCCGAACCTAGTGTCGGACTGGCCCACAGGTACACCGGGAGAAATCCTGTTGGGCCCGGTCCTGCTGGGCCCGGCTTACTTTAAATTACCAGTTTTCCTTCCTGATGGCCCCACTGACGCAGCCACAGCTGCCGCCGCACTCCTTGTCACCTTGCTGGTCCCCCCACCACCCTTAATGCTGTCTCTTTGGTGGGCCCCTGCCTTTGGAGCTGTCATTATGCTGATCCTTCCACCATCTGTCTAGTATGGGAAAGATGGCCGTGCGTTTCACAGAAGAACGCACAACCCTCTTTCCCATACAAGGCAAGCGGTGGATGGCCCAGCAGAGCGACGGCTCCGAAGGCAGTATGGGGCCCAACAAAGCGACAGCGTCAAGGATGGTAGGGGGCCCAGCAAGGCAACTATGTAATGTTTCTTCATTTCTTCTGCCCCCCCCCCACTGCCTGCACAACCATTCTGCATGGCCCCTGCTGACATCCCATTTATTTTGCTTGCCACCCCCACCACTCTCCTTATCACCCTGCTGGGCCCCCCCACTGCCCTTTCTATCACCCTGCAGACCTTCTATTTTTGCAGTGGGTCAGGTAATGTTTTTAATACATTATTTTTCTTGCTCCTACTGGCATGTGGGGTTTATTTGTTTATTTCCATTTTATGAAGTGATATGGCTTGTGTGGAATTAATATGGTCATTACTAACATGGCTAAGATTACGTTTCTCGTTGTTCATTTCTTAGTGGCTTGTCTGGGGTTAATATGTTTTATGGCCATTTCTTACTGGTATGTCTGGGGTTAATTTGCTCATTGTCCATTTCTTACTGGCATTTCTGCAGTTAATGCTTATTATCCATTTCTGCAGTCATTTTATTTGCATGTGTGGGTCATTATGCCTACAGGGTGTGGCAAAGAGCCTAAAAATGTTGGCAACATGTTAAGCACAGTGCATTTTTTGAGGTCCCAAGCTTTATTTTCACTTTAGGCCCCATATTATGATGAGACAGCCCTGTCGTTTATATAAATAGTGTGGGTTGGGTGGCAACAGCAGCAGTCACAGCAGCTGTGCTTATGGGTTTGGTGGACCCCTGGAGTGAGATTTTTTGGTGGGCCCCAGGTACCCCAGTCCGACACTGGCTGAATCCATGGTCCCTGCTGAACCAAATTCGAATCCTAATTTGAATAAATTTGCATATGCTAATTAGCATTTGGAAAGGGTTAAATGGACAGCGGGAAAAATTTCGATCCTAATTAGCATCCGTTAATTTGGATTCGGTTCGAGATTCAGCAGAATCTGTCAGGGTGGGTTTGGCGAAACCCAAAAAAGTGGGCTCGATGCATCCCTACTTAAAACAGAGCAGACTCAAAAAAGTACATGAGGGCTACAAAGACAAAAGGGTTTATAGTTGGTTAATTGGGGCTCCAGATAGATTACAGAGCAAACAGCCACATACGATAATTCAGAAACCCCACTTTAAAGGAGAACTAAACCCTAAAAATGAATTTGTCAAGAAGTAATGATATAGGTTGTTACATTTGTCACAGGAGCTCCCCATCTTGGATTCTTGTATTTCAAAGAAACAATTATTGATTAATTATTATAAAATGCTTTGGGACATGGATGGATTGATTCTAAAACAAATCAATTTTTAACAGTAGAATTCCCTAGCATTCCAGTCATCTACACACACACACCCTAAATCTTTATCAGCCCCTTCTGGGCGTCCGATAGTGTGCCTCATAGGTTCTCTCATTAAACCCCTATAGGTTTATTTGGACACCTACCTACAACCTCTAGCTCTACAAGATTCAGATTTCTTAACCAATTTTATTTACAATGTTCTGGCACAGCAATGGGTGCATCCATAGCACCATCGCATGCCGATATTTTTATGGGTCATTTTAAACAACAGTTTTTTTCTAACCATCCACAGAATTAGTTCTATAAACATTTTATTGATTACCTATTCCTGTCAAGGCATGGGGCACTTATTGACTAATTTGTTGACCAGATAAACAACCAGATATCTGGCTTTCACTTGAGTACAGCAGTGTACAAGTCAATTTTCATGATCTCATCATATTTCTGGTGGACTAACAAATTGGCACTAAACTATTTGGAAAGGACACTGACCGGAACAGTATTTTACATGTATCTAGTTTCCATCCCAGATCTCTGGTTAGAAGAATTCCTTATTCCCAATTTTTGAGTTATGAAATAACGCATCTACTGCAATAGCAATGTGAGGTCATAAACCTTTATTGCATTAGATCTACAGGGCCAGATTTAAAAAATTGTGCGGCCATAGGCCCCTCTCACTGTTGCATCCCCACCCCCCAGCCCACACTTACCGCTGTTCACACTGGTCTCCAACCGCTGCTGCTGCAACTTGCTCTCGCGTAATCCTCTTCACTGGTGACTGGGTGGAAAGGTGGGAAATATAAATATCTTTCAAAATCTTCCACCCAATCCCTAGTGAAGCTGCAGCTAGCAGGTGCCATGCCATCCCCAGATTTCTGCCACCCTAGGCCTGGGCCTTTGTGGCTATATATTATAGACTGTGGCCTGGAAAACACACTAGGCTGGGTGGTGGTAAATCAAAGGGGCAGGTTATTAAAGACACCAATACTATGATTTTCAATTTAAGTCAACATGTGTTCACACAGGGTGAAGTGTCACTTCTCTCACGCGGGCTATCATTTGTGCCTGTTACTAAAAATAATTCTTTTGACTTGAAGGGTGACCTCTTTAGTTTTCAGTGTAAATTGAAGCTAACCCAGTCCATCCCTGTGTAAGTGTA
Source organism: Xenopus tropicalis (assembly GCF_000004195.4). Lineage (NCBI taxonomy): Eukaryota > Metazoa > Chordata > Amphibia > Anura > Pipidae > Xenopus > Xenopus tropicalis. Next base: position 77,252,506 of record NC_030683.2, read on the forward strand.
TTAATATGTTTATAACAATAGCCTGTGCCTACCTCCATAGCAGTGGGGGTGGGGTAGAGGGAAGTTATAGTACACGGAACAAGCACAGAATTTCCTGTAAGGAAAACAAACAGCCAACATCTAAGTAAATTAGGAGATTACTAACAATAGCCTGCATCTACCTCCATAGCAAGCTGGTGATGGCCAGATGACAACATGAGATCTAAAACAAATACAAAGTCTACAAAATATATTTACTTTGTGTATCTTTGTATGTGTCTAATTTCACCATTACATATCCAGCACTATGAATTTGCAAATGAAGATCTGTATGCTACAAATACATCTATCAGTCAATCTATCATCTATATTTTATCTATCAACATATTATTTCTTGCTGAAAAACTTCAGCCAGATCTCTGACTAAACAAAAGTTCTGTACCCACTTCGATGTCCTTATTTGCCACCAAAAGTGTGGTGTCATTAAAGTGATACTGACACCAAAAAATTTCTTTTAAAAATATGAACCTACTTCCAAACCTACCTATAGGTCATGCTAACTGTTTTTTCCTAAAAGTCCTGTTTCTCTACATAAATCCTACTGAAGATCCTTAACCCGTCTGTCTGTCAAAAGGACTACGTCATAAACTGGGAGGATTCAGCTTGCCGTTTGCTTCAAAGAGTTCTCCATCCCTCCCTCCCTCGCTCCTTGCATTGTGAACTAGATAGCAGGCAGGCTTGACCTTTCCATTGCCTGCCTACTTCAAAGGGCTGCCCCCCCTTTCTGCTCTTCGCACAAAGAATTTAAATAGCTTTCCCATGCCTACCTGCCTGTCTGCTTCTCCCTTCCCCCTCCCCATTACACATAGACAACGGAGCTGAGCTTGTTACTGGCTAAAAGCAGAAGTGGCATTGCAGGTTTGTGATTGGGCATATTTATTCACTTGGGAGGCATTTAAATTAAAACCCGGAAGAGGGGGAACAAACATGGCTGCTCCGTGGGTCTGTAATTCGTGCTACCAAAGGGAAAAAACTTTGCAGATTTAGTTTATAAGGAATTGAAAGCTGATACAAATTAAAACACAACAGCAGGTGTAAAAAAAATTTTTTTAATTGGCTGTCAGTATCACTTTAAGTAAATATTTCATGATGGGTTCAAGGCTTGGATTTTTCTGGGAATGGTTAAATGGTTCCCCCATAAGTTGTCAAAAGTTGACTGTGGCAGGGACAAGGAACATTTTGGGCATTGATGCAAAGTCTTTTGTCCAAGAAGAAGTACAAATACCTCATCAAGTTCTGCTACACTGGCCTCATCAGTCATTCAAAATTCTTGGCTGGAATGACTGACCCACAAACACAGTCTTCTTTTTCAAACTCCTGAATTTTGTACCTTGTTTTGTTCATCAACAATGTCTAGTCCTGGACACTGCTGTGTGTTGGTCCCCTCTTTTCTGGTCATTTCTGGTCTCTATGCAGGATCTCCTACTCTGTAGGGATATGCTTGAACCAGATTATTAGTATGTAGTTCAAGAGGCTGGAGCTTGGCTTTTTGTTCTTGTTATGTGCTTAAATAAAACACAAACAATTTATCTGTACTGATGTATAATTGGACAGGAAAAAAAGATTTTGTTTGCTGCCTCCATCTGTCATAAAAATAGTGTGGACTTCTAAAATCTCTTTGGATTGCTTCAGAGTAGGGCCAGTCATGTCAAGTCACACTGGAAAATTAGTTACATAGTTACATAAGGTAAAAAAGACCTCAGTCCAACAAGTTTAACCCTTCCAAGTGAACCCAGCACACACAAACCTATACTAACCTAAATACTCACACACATAAACCATAAATACCAACATCAATAATAACGCTACCATTAGTGTATAACTCAAATTTATATTATTTATCAAAGTGCATAACTTTGTACATTTAACCTCATTTTCCATTTTGCTGCCTAGTTTTTCAATTTTGTCAAATAGCTCTGCAAAGTGGCAGCATCCTGCATGGAATTTATCGTTTTGCACAATTCAGTATAATTCGCAAAAATAGAAACAGTAGGTTTTATGCCCACCTCCAGGTCATTAATAAACAAGTTAAAAAGCAAAGGACCAAGGATTGATGCCTGCAGTACTCCACTACACTAGCCCAATAAGAAAATGTTTCATTTACCACCACTCTGTGCAATCTATCCTTCAGCAAGTTCTTTATCCAAGTACAAATAATATGTTCCAGGCCAATATTCCTTAATTGTATTATTAACTTTCTTTGCAGTGCTGTTTCAAATGCTTTTGCAAAGTCCAAGTAGACGATATTCACTGCCATTCCAGTGTCGATGTTCCTGCTTACCACCTCCTCATAAGGCAATTAAATTAATCTGGCAAGATCTGGTACGCATAAAACCATGCTGGCACAAACTTATAGTATTGTGATTTGCAATGTATTTCTATACTTATACACCTTCCAAAAGCTTTCCTACCACTGATGTTAGACAAACAGGCCTATAGTTTTCAGTCTGAGAACTGTATTCCTTTTTTAATAACTGAGCCACATTGGCAATTCGCCAGTCGATTAGCACCATGCCAGACCCAGGGCCGGTCCTAGGCCGATTGGACCTATTGCGCCCAATCGTGCCCCACGCCAATGGGGGGCCCCCCACTGCATTAAGAAACAGGAGTTTGTACTCCCCCTCCCTTTCATCCACAGACATTGAGGCTCCAGGGTTCATTTCTCCCCGATGAGTTATTTTAAAAAGAAAACCTGTACACAGACATTTACCTCTTATCTTCTCTACACGAAAGGAGAACTCCTTCACAGGGGGCTGTGCTGAAATGCTGATTGGACACGTTTGCAGGGCATGAACTTTAAACGTCTGCACTCACCGTCTTAAGGTGGCCATACACGCACCGATATTATCGTACGAAACCTCGTTTCGTACGATAATCGGTGCGTGTATGGCATGTCGGCGAGTCGACCGATATCGCAGGAAGCTGCCGATATCGGACGACTCGCCGATCGGACAAGTTTGAAAATTTTGATCGGGCGCCATAGAAGGCGCCTGACCAAAATTCTCCCTTCAGAGCTGAATCGGCAGAAGGAGGTAGAAATCCTATTGTTTCTACCTCCTTACCTGCCGATTCAGCCCTGAATGGTGTGTGGCGGATCTTACGATGTTTCGTGCGACCGATGGTCGTACGAAACATCGTCGGATCGCCACGTGTATGGCCACCTTTAGGGCTCTGGCACACGGGGAGATTAGTCGGACGCGACAAATCTCCCTGTTCGCGGGCGACTAATCTCCCCGAGTTGCCATCCCACCGGCGAACATGTAAGTCGCCGGTGGGATGGCACACGCGGCGGCTCGATTTCGGCAAATCGCCGAAAATGCCTCGCGAGGCAACTTTGGCGATTTGCTGAAATCGTGCCGCGGCGTGTACCATCCCACCGGTGACTTACATGTTCGCCGGTGGGATGGTAGTTCGGGGAGATTAGTCGCCCGTGACAAGGGAGATTTGTCGCGGGCGACTAATCTTCCTGTGTGCCAGAGCCCTTTAAGGTGGCCATACACGTGGCGATCTGACAATGTTTCGTACGACCATCAGTCGCACGAAACATTGTAAGATCCGCCACACACCATTCAGGGCTGAATCGGCAGGTAAGGAGGTAGAAACAATAGGATTTCTACCTCCTTCTGCCGATTCAGATCTGAAGGGAGAATTTTGGTCAGGCGCCTTCTATGGCGCCCGATCAAAATTTTCCAACTGGTCCGATCGGCGAGTCGACCGATATCAGCAGCTTCCTGCGATATCGGTCGACTCGCCGACATACCATACACGCACCGATTATCGTACGAAACGAGGTTACGTACGATAATATCGGTGCGTGTATGGCCACCTTAAGGCAGAGCATGCACATCCCCCTGTGAAAGAGTTCTCCTTTCATGTAGATAAGATAAGAGGTAAATGTAAGTAAAGTCCGTGCACAGGTTTTTTTTTTTTTTTAAATAACACAGCAGGGAGAAATGAGCCCAGAGCTTCAATGTCTATGGGTGGAAGGGAGAGGGGCGTAAAAGCTCTTGTTTTTTAATGCAGAATGGGGCCCCTTATTTGGCATTCTCATTTGATGGATGGCTCTATTAGTGGATAAGGACAATGGTACACGTAGCATAATTTCCACCTTAACTGCAGGAAAATGCGGGAGTAGGAATTTTCCAGTGATTATGCTTTGTATGAGCCATTTCCCATTCTCCTTGATTAAAAGCAGCACAATTCATCAGGAACAGCCCCCTAAGTTTGCTCATAGTCTGTACAGAGAGATACCATAAAACTATGGCAGCATAGGGATTCCCCTGTACTAAGCACAATTCACCAGGAACGGCCCCCTAAGTTTGCTCCATACGACGGCTACATAAACGCTGCTCTGTTCTGCTAGTGTTGGGTGAGTCTGGCAATGGGAGTACACTGCAGGGCAAATTACATTCTTTCCATGGGCATGGCATGGAAAGAATGTCCCATTTTTTGTCCCTATTCAAATTTTTTAAATGTTTGGAGGTATGCCTGCATTAAGCACAATTCAATTTCTGAAAAACTAGAAAACTATGACAGCTTAGGGAGTCCCCTGTACAAAGCATAATTCACAATGTACTAAGGGGCCCGCAAAAATGGTTCCAATTGTGCCCCGCAGTTGGTAAGACTAGTGATGGGCAAAATGTTTTGCCAGGCATGGATTCACGGCGAATTTCCATATTTTGCCATTGGCGGATTGTTTCGCAAAACGGATGAAAAAAATTGCAGCGGAAAAATTCGCTGTGCGTCCAAAAATTGGCACGCGTGTCAAAAGAATAATCGTGTGTCAAAAAAGAATAGTCACGGGCGTCAAAAGAATAGCCGCGGATGACAAAAGAATAGCCGCGGACGACAAAAGAATAGCCGAGGGCAACAATTTTTTTTTAAGCACGTCATTTTTGCCGTTTCGCAAATCTTTTGAAAGATTCGCAAATTTTTGGGCTAAGCGAAACGGGACAGATTCGCTCATCACTAGGTAAGACCGGCCCTGGCCAGACCTCAATGAATCGTGAAAAGTTTTGTGAAGAGGTTTGGCAATCACAGAGCTAAGCTTGTTTAATACCCTGAGATTAATACTATCCGGTCCTAGACCTTTGTTAACCTTTACATGTTTAAGTCTCTTTCAAATTTCCTCCTGAGTGACCTATGCATCAGTAGTTGTATTGCTAGAATAGGGTCTATTAAAATGCCTTGATTAGCTGGCTCCTCAGTTGTGTAGCCTAATGAAAAATAAAAGTTCAAAGTGTCTTTTTTCCTGTTCTCATAAACCAACTGTCTCCCCTGTTTCCTGGTTCCGCACCTTGCTTAATTTTTTTACTATTTACATACTTAAAAATAATTTTGGATTCTTTTTAATCCTAGGTGCAATACCCCTTTCCATCTCTATTTTTACTGGCCTGATAGCTTTTTTGCATGGTTTATTTGCTGCCTTGTACCTGATAAAAGTTTCTGCTGTCCCAGCTAACTTGAATATAACTTGTATATATCAAAGCATGTGCATTTTGGATCACATAAATCAATTATAGAAACACAGATACAAACCCATTGTTAGCAGTAGCACATAGCATATACAGTACTGTGAATCTGCAAGTTCAGAAAGGCTTTGTGGAAAGTTATGTGGATTTTACTGTAAAACTCTCATTTTACAGATAAAAGCAGGTTGACAACTAGGAAACTTTAAAGCAAACAGTGCTCTAGTTCATGTTGTTTAACCTGAACACCACCCACAAATTACTCTGTACTTTAACTAAAGTTGCAACAACGGCAGAGCTATTTGCACTACTGAGAGAACACATTATCTTAGGCAAGTGACACATACATAAGGTGAGTTGTACTTACAATGATCTGTTTTTTTACATTAAGAGATTAAATATTATTGGTAATCTGCAAAAAATAAAAAAATGGTTACTTGACAAAACAGTCTTGAACATACTGTGGTGTATAATTGTGTTATATATTTTACATGTTTTATTTTAGCTCTATTGATCTTACTTATTAATTATGTGGAAAAATATATAAATTTTAAGCATGTAAAGTAGTGCAGGTCAAATGATATATTAAAAAAAAAATTTTTTTCTCTTTGTTTTCCTTTCCCTTTTTTTTCTTCATATTTCTCCATCTGCATTTTTACTTAAATGGAAGTACCATCTCTTGTTTGACAGTTCCAAGATCTGTTGGTCCTGTTTATTTATTTAATTGTCAGTGATATTGAAAATGCTCAGTGTGCTCTGGACTGTTGTTGAGAAGATAAGTTTAAAAGGGACCTATCCCCCAGGCATAAAAAAATTGTATAATAAAAATCATTTTCTTAATTCCTCAGTGATTCAGACTCTCGGCCCCTTGGCCAAAGGATCCATCTGCTCATTGCTGTGACAAGCAATGCCCCCAGTTCCTTCTGGGAGATCTTAACACAGGCAGGTTGCCTTCCTTCTCTGTATGCTTCCTTACATTTTCACTACTATTAAATACCTTTTCACAGGACAGCCTTCCTATGGAGAGTTAGCCAGGCCACTGGATTGGATTGTCTAGCCTGCCTTTTCCTTCCAGAACACTATAGCTTTCAGGGCCAAAGAGCAAAATCATATAATTAAAGAAAACATTCTGTTTAGCATCATCTTTCTTAACGCTTACATCTCCCACTTTGAATAACTTAAAGTGCAAACTCACCTTTTGACACATTTCTTTGGTTTCTCTCTCACTATAGCACAAAGCTAATTGAACTACTGAGAAAGCACATTATCTTAGCTAAGTGACACATACACAAGTTGACTTTCTTGTTTTTTCCAGGTCTGTATGCATGTTTTGACAGTAAAAAGCAATTTCTGAATTGCTTGTTTCGAACATTTGTTTACCTATTACTGAAAAGATTTTTATTCTGCCCAACAATCTATACGCAAAAACATAGTGCAGAGAGGCACACATAGCTTGATACTCCTTCACTTAATAATATATGCATTTCAGTGGTATTTTTAAATAATTATCATTATTATTATTTATATAGCGCCATCAATTTATGCAGCGCTTTACAGAATAGAGGGGTATAAAAGACATAATAGTTAACAAATATAAACAATTCACAAAAATGTTTTGCAGTTACATTGGATGAGGATCGGAGACACTAGGGGGAGGGCCCTGCTCGCAAGAGCTTACATTCTAAAAGGGAGAGGTGAGACATAAGGTCAGGGTAACTAGCATGGCGGAGTTCATGTAGATGTGCAAAGTGAAAGTAAGTGTGGAGTGAGAGGTGAAAACCAGTGTTTAGGTTATAGGCTTGAGTGAAAAGGTGAGTTTTAAGAGCCAGTTTAAAGGCTTGGAGAGTCTGGCAGTGCCTAATGGGATGGGGAAGAGCATTCCAGAGGATTGGTGCAGCACGTGAGAAGTCGTGGATGCGAGAGTGAGAGGAGGTGATGAGTGAGGAGAAGAGAAGGAGGTCAAATGTAGAGCAAAGGTTACGTCTGGGGGTGTACTTGGGGATTAAGGTGGTTAAATAGAGTGGTGCGGCACCAGTGAGTGCTTTAAAGGCGTATACAATGATTAAATATGTCAGTACCACATCCATTCATACAACTCTCAAAAGTAACTTGCTTTTTAACTTGTTTATTAATGACCTGGAGGTGGGCATAGAGAGTACTGTTTCTATTTTTCATGATGACACAAAATTGTGCAAAACTATAAGTTCCATGCAGGATGCTGCCGCTTTACAGAGCGATTTGACAAAATTAGAAAACTGGGCAGCAAACTGGAAAATGAGGTTCAATGTTGATAAGTGCAAAGTTATGCATTTTGGTAGAAATAATATAAACGCGAACTATGTACTGAATGGTAGTTTGTTGGGGGGTATCCTTAATGGAGAAGGATCTAGGGGTTTTTGTTGATAACAAGTTGTTTAATTCCAGGAGGTGTCATTCTGTGGCTACTAAAGCAAATAACGTGCTGTCTTGTATAAAAAAGGGCATTGACTCAAGGGATGAGAACATAATTTTGCCCCTTTATAGGTCCCTGGTAAGGCCTCACCTTGAGTATGCAGTGCAGTTTTGGGCTCCAGTCCTTAAGAGGGATATTAATGAGCTGGAGACGTGCAACTAAACTGGTTAAGGGGATGGAAGATTTAAACTATGAGGTGATACTGTCGAGGTTGAGGTTGTTTTCTCTGGAAAAGAGGCGCTTGCGAGGGGACATGATTACTCTGTACAAGTAAATTAGAGGGGATTATAGGCAGATGGGGGATGTTCTTTTTTCCCATAAAAACAATCAACGCACCAGAAGTCACCCCTTTAGATTAGAGGAACGGAGCTTCCATTTGAAGCAGCGTAGGTGGTTTTTCACGGTGAGGGCAGTGAGGTTGGGGAATGCCCTTCCTAGAGATGTGGTAATGGCAGATTCTGTTAATGCCTTTAAGAGGGGCCTGGATGAGTTCTTGAACAATCAGAATATCCAAGGCTATTGTGATACTAATATCTACAGTTAGTATTAGTGGTTGTATTTATAGTTTATGTATGTGAGTGTATAGATTGGTAGGTGTGGGTTAGGTGTGCTGGGTTTACTTGGATGGGTTGAACTTGATGGACACTGGTCTTTTTTCAACCCTAAGTAACTATGTAACTATGTAACAACTGTCTCTATGCGTTACATGACACCTTAGTAATGTTATCACACTAATCCCACAGCATTCCGTGAGCTTCAAGTGTCACCTCTCTGAGGTGTGGACTTCCCATACCAGTTACTTCAACTCAAGCAGCTGCTCGGATGAGTACTGAAATGTCTCAAATTATTACTCAGCAAGTCCAGTTGCTTTAGATTTATTTATATTAGATATATCATGACCTGGATGAATGAAAATCTTCATAGTCGGTTTTTTTAATGTTATACAGTTTTTTGATATATTCATATTATATTCATTCCACATTGGCACTTACATTTAATTCTAGCAGTATGGCACTTTCACTTTTATCTAAATGCTAATTGAAACTACCTACCAATGATTAGCTTCAGCCAATTTTATACCTTATTAACATATAATTTAATAAGCCTAATAATATGTTTCCATGACATCTCATGTCTTTCTTTTACAGACGCAGCTTTTGCTGCTTTGGCTCTGCAAGAAAGGCATTGCTATGACAATGTGCTTACTGATTTCTTCTAAACAGTGAGCAGTCATTAGCTATGTTGGGATACTGCTTTAACGTGATTTTAAATGCTTGACTAAAACTTGCATTATTTAGGTGTTCAATGGTAATTTATAATGTACACTTCACTATAATACACATATATGTTACATAGTTACATAGTTACATAGGGTTGAAAAAAGACCAGTGTCCATCAAGTTCAACCCATCCAAGTAAACCCAGCACACCTAACCCACACCTACCAATCTATACACTCACATACATACACTATACAACCACTAGTACTAACTGTAGATATTAGTATCACAATAGCCTTGGATATTCTGATTGATCAAGAACTCATCCAGGCCCCTCTTAAAGGCATTAACAGAATCTGCCATTACCACATCACTAGGAAGGGCATTCCATAACCTCACTGCCCTCACCGTGAAAAACCACCTACGCTGCTTCAAATGGAAGCTCCTTTCCTCTAATCTAAAGGGGTGACCTCTGGTGCGCTGATTGTTTTTATGGGAAAAAAGAACATCCCCCAACTGCCTATAATCCCCTCTAATGTACTTGTACAGAGTAATCATGTCCCCTCGCAAGCGCCTCTTTTCCAGAGAAAACAACCCCAACCTTGACAGTCTCACCTCATAGTTAAAATCTTCCATCCCCTTAACCAGTTTAGTTGCACGTCTCTGCACTCTCTCCAGCTCATTAATATCCTTCTTAAGGACTGGAGCCCAAAACTGCACTGCATACTCAAGGTGAGGCCTTACCAGGGACCTATAAAGGGGCAAAATTATGTTCTCATCCCTTGAGTCAATGCCCTTTTTTATACAAGACAGCACTTTATTTGCTTTAGTAGCCACAGAATGACACTGCCTGGCATTAGACAACGTCTGCCTGGCATTAGACGTCACCATTTAAGAACCACCCCTTTAAGAGGCCCAACACCGGGTTAACTATCAGGAGGGTGTGGGTTGGACATGGGGGTGTTTAAGAAAGGGAAAGGGAGGTTGAACTGGGTGGAGCGTAGAAATAGAGCTATACGTGTGAAATGTTTGGGATTCATCTGTTTTCCTGAGACAAAACGGAGGGTTTGAGCAACATACTTATTAGGTGCTAAGTAAGCCAAATTTTATGTATTTTGGGCTGCCTTTGGGACATTTTATTTGTAAATTATACCTACTCTGTTCTGTGGAACTTTTGATTGCTGATTTCTGTTGCCCTTTTTGCTTCTAATGAAGCCTTTTGGAGTTAAAAATAAACACATGCCTCCCAAATGTTGCAATTTTCACAGGATAGTCCCTTTTTTAACAGCTCAACCTGCAGTCCTGGATTCTTACTGAAAAGGCCCTCATTTCTCATTTATTTTCTGCGCTGAATGCTAAAAAACATACAAACTTAATTAAAAAGTAGCTTTTGGCAGAGAGCCCAGAAATCTTAACAAGCTATACCTGCACTTAGATACATTGTTTCCCAAACTTAATTAAATAAGTGGACTTTTGTCAAAGAGCCCAGAAAGTTAACAAGCTACACCTGCACTTAGAAACAATTGTAACTAATTAGCTAAACCGGTCTCTTGGGGGAACTGAGACTTGCAACTTGAAGGGCAATTTCAGCTTTTTTTTAATCAAAACTGTAATAACACATAAAACCTAAAGCTCTGACTGGTCCCAACATGATGGAGTGGGTCACCACAGACCAGGTTCCTCCCTGTTGACCTACAGCACTGGGTGAGTCATGGGGACCCCAGAACTGCAGAGCAGTTGGTAGAGATGGTTGAGCGGTACATAGTGACTGAGGAATTGCTTACTCCCCACAACTGCTGAGAAAACCAACTCAGGAGAGAACCTTGCCACCTGGGGAAAGTCTTCCTCAGTATCCTGGAGTGAGTGTGAGAGAAGGGCAGGTGAAGACAATTCTGCACTAACAGGGGGCACAACCAAGTTCATTCTCCCCACATAAAGAGGGCAGTGTGCAATATTGGAGTTGTCAAGCCTGGGAGCACGCTAAAGCCCATGCAGTGTGGGGCTCTCCAGAAACTTCTGTTATACAAAGAAAGTTTACACTGCCCGCCCTGACTTATCTGAAGAGCAATTTGAGTGTATTGTCTACTTCAGTTAGGCTCTATTCAAGGCTCTCTTGGATTCAGGGAGCGTAGTGACCCTTGTACTGGACAGTGTGGTTGGTGAAGTCGGACCTGCAAACAAATCCCTTTGGATTGTTTGCATTCACAAGATACCAGGTCCTACACACTAGTCCCAGTGTTGATTGCCGTTTCAGGTGGCAATTTTGTGCATGAGGTTGGGGTGGTGAGTAATCTCTACCCCGTTATAGTGGGATGTAACTTTCCTAAATTTTGGGAGTTATGGGAAAGTGTAGGGGAGAAAACCACTGACTTGAGGGTGGAGATGGGGCCCCCAGGCCCACTTGATGTTGTCATTAATATGCCAAGTGATGATAAAATGACTGACAAAATGATAATGTGTCATAGCTCTAACCTCTGAGAGAAAGTGAAACTGTTATTGACAGTCCCAGTCCAAAGACCATGTTGCCCTCTGAGGGGGGGATTTATCCCCATTACAGGTAATGCTGGGTGATGATGGTGAGGATGATGAGGAAGATTCACCCCACCCTGTATGTCCTGGTCTGGGTGTGTCAAGGGGAGGGCACTGCCCAGATGTGGGATCCCACTTTAGTTAATGCCAGGGAGTAAGTTGTGGTAATAAATGGTGTTCCTCGGGACCCTGGGGCAGATAAACCGTGGCCTCACTTTGCTATCAATCAAACTCTATCAGGTCACCAAGATCCGTGAGGAAGTCATTGAACAGCTATTGGTTCCCCAGCCCTACAGGTGGATGGTACTCCATCTTGTGCACACCTAGGGGCAGTAAAGATCAAGGCATGAGTTATGGACTGGTTTTACTGGCCAGGTTTGAAATCCAAAGTAAAAGGCTCCGTCTTCACATTTTTGTAGGCCATTGGTGCCCTTGCCCATTATTGAGGTACCATTTGAGCATATAGCTATGGATTGGGTAGGCTTCCTGGTAAAATGTTCCTGAGGGCATCAGTACATTTTGGTGATTCTTGACTTTAAGGAATGCTTCATCTAAACCATTGCCCATGAGTTGCTCCAGATGTTCTCCAAGACAGGGTTTCACCCCATTTATGTCCAAGGTATGGCAGATGTATGCAGATTATTTCATGTTAAACAGTTATGCATCTCTGTCTACCATTCACAGATGGATGGGCTGGTTGAGTGCTTTAAAAAGACTCTAAAAATCATGCTTAAGCGAGTAATACAAAAAGATGGTAAAGACTGGGATTGTCTATTGCCTGCACTATTATTTGCGATATGTGAGGTACCTCAAGCATCCACAGGTTTCTCCCCATTTGAGTTGGCGCAGGCCCCGGGGACTACTTGATATCATAAAAGAGGCTTGGGAGAGTGAAGCTACTTACCACAAAGGTGTTTTGGAGTATGTTTCCCAAATGAGGGAAAGAATTTCATGGATGATGCCACTGGTAAAGGAACATTTGCGGAGTGCCCAAGTGGTGCAATGCCAGGTATACAATCAGTCAGATAAGATGAGGCATTTTCAGGTGGGGGATAGAGTGGCAGTACTGATTCCCCATGTGGAAATCAAGTTCTTGGCCAGATGGCAGGGCTCATTTGAGGTTGTAGAGAAAGTCAGCAAGGTGAACTACAAGGTTCACCAACCTGGCAAGAGAAAGCCCTATCAAATCTACCACATACTGTACATTTTTAAAACTGTGGAGAGACAGGGAACCAGTGACTGCTCTAGTCGGTACAAGTGAATGGTTGAGGCCAATCATGTTGATACCCAAGCCCAATGGAACTCTGTGATTCTGCAATGATTTCTGGAAACTCAACAAAGTTTCCAAATGTGATGCCTATCCCATGCTTCGGGTAGATGAGCTTATAGAGAGGTTAGGTCCTACCCGTTATATCACCACCTTGTGTTGGATAGATTTAGTAATATAATACAACTTCTAATACAGACATATAAGTGCAGGCTCACTTTAATACAATAGCAGACTCACTTGTGTCTAGGGGTATGATGATAATCTTCAGGCTCATAATATTTTATAAAAGTAAAGTTCAATGAACAGGGTACGGCATAGCTATTACTTAATCCAGGTTCAATTACATATATTAGCACAAAGAGGGAGACAAGATGTTAAACTCTGTTACCCTAAAAACCCTACTAACCTACTAAGTGTAGATATCTAGACATCTATGCTCAAATTGCCTGGAAAAACCATTCCTTCCAGGATAAGCGCAGAGTTGTTACTTGCTTTGATGTTTGATAACCCCAGCTGCTCTATATCCCCCCATGTAAATGTAGTTACCTGTTTGCAATACAATGTGCAATACAACTGTTCGTTCAGTTGTCTAGACTTATCATCTAAGCAACATTTGCTAAATATGCATCCTGGATTACTAATTAATGTATATACAGATTTTACTAAACACACTACTTACACCTTGAACCTCACAATGGGGTACTGGCAAATCCCCCTGACCCAGGCAGCAAAGAAGAATTATCCAGCAAATGGCATTCTCCACTGCCGAGGGCCACTTTAGTATAGGAGAATGCCCTTTGGTTTACAGACAGCTCTCACAACGTTCCAGACGGCTATGGATTAGCTTTTACAACCCCAACAGAGGTACACATCGATCTATCTGGCCGATATTGTAATTTTGATTAGGGGCTGGGAGTCACATCTTCCCAAATCCAGGCAATACTCAACTTCCAAAGAATGGGTGGGTTCATGGTCAACCCAGAAAATGCAATAGGAATGGAGGAGGCCAGGTAACTAGGGTAGATGCTGTCCAGAACTGGCCCTTCCCTAAAACCAAAAAGCAGGTACATGCATTCCTGGGATTGGTTGGGTACTACCGAAGGTTTGTACCCAATTTTGTCACCATAGCGGTCCCATTAACCGACCTGACTAAATGTAAAAAATCTAGGCCTTCCTAGAACTCAAGTCTGCCCTTTGTCATAACCCTGTGCTGGTGGCTCCCAATTTCACAAGGGAATTTATGGTCCATATGGATGCTTCTGATATATACTGGTGCAAAAATGGAGACTACCATCTAGTTTAGGAATTAAGACGATGGGATTGGACCACTCACTGCATGATTTTTCTACTACCCCAAGCTCTAGCATTTAGGGTTCTTTAATTTAACTTTATACCAGGCTCAGTTACAATATCCTATTTTATCACAGTGGTGTGCCCTGGTAAATCATTATTTTGCTTTGCTGCAAAAATCTTTTTCCTTCTGCCTCTGACTTGGCAGCAGGGTCTCAGATTTTTTACCTCTGGTATTAAACTATCTGCTGTTTCTATAGGGAAATTTACAGCAGCTAGAGACTCACAGTCTTTTCAGGGCTTAATTACCTTTACACATACCTCCCAACATTTTAAAAGTAGAAGGAGGGACAAGAACATCTGCTGTGCGTAGTGCGTCAAAAAATTTTCAGGCCATGCCCACTTTGTGGCCGCGTCCCCAAAACAGCCCCATTTTCCACACCTGAAAAGCACAACATACACAAAGTGCACCAGGAGACAGACAGAGTGGCCCCAATCATTTTATGACATATTGTGGCCCTAAGGATTTCATTATGCACTGTGGCACCTGTATATCATGACAGACTTAGTGTAGTACAAGCATCCCATGCTACATATCAGCATCTCTAATACCCATTTCTAAACATTTAAAAACTCAGAAAATCACCAGAGCTGTATGAAGCCCATCAGTACAAAGGACACAAAGACATTGGTATCCAGGGCCCCCTAAAACACTGGTATCCAGGGCCCCCCTAAAACATTGGTAGCCAGTAGTGATAAGCGAATCTGTCCCGTTTCGCTTAGCAGAAAAAAGGTGAAAAATTCGCGGAACGGCGAAAATGTTGCGCATAAAAAAAATTGTCAACTGCAGCTATTCTTTTGTCGTGCGGCTATTATTTTGTCACCCGCAGCTATTCTTTTGTCGCGTGGCTATTATTTTGTCACGCGGCTATTATTTTGTCGCTCGCGGCTATTATTTTGTCGCTCGCGGCTATTATTCTGTCGTGCAGCTATTATTTTGTTGCCCACGGCTATTATTTTGTCGCCCCCGGCTATTATTTTGTCACCTACGGCTATTATTTTGCAACAATTTTGGGACGCGCAGCAAGTTTTTCAGCGGCAAATTTTTTCATCCGTTTCGCGAAACAATCCGCCAATGACGAAATGCGGAAATTTGCCCCGAATCCATGCCTGCCGAAACATTTCGCCCATCACTAGTAGCCAGGTGTTACGTTTTTCATTGGTGCCAGGGCAGGGACCCCCTAAAACATTGCTAGCCAGCCCAGGGCCCCCTAAAACATTCCTGGTCCTCCCCCAGTGTCCCCATACTATGGGCTGCTCCCCACTGCAGCATCCTCCAGCTCCCTCCCAGCGTCCTCCCCAGCATCCTCCAGCTCCCCCCTTAGCATCCTCCAGCTCCCCCCTTAGCATCCTCCAGCTCCCTCCCAGCATCCTCCAGCTCCCCCTTAGCTTCCTCCAGCTTCCCCTTAGCTTCCTCCAGCTCCCTCCCAGCTTCCTCCAGCTCCCCCTTAGCTTCCTCAAGCTCCCCCTTAGCATCCTCCAGTTCCCCTTTAGCATCCTTCAGCTCCCCATTAGCATCCTCCAGCTCCCCCCTATCATCCTCCAGCTCCCCCCCTAGTATCCTCCAGCTCCCCCATAGCATCCTCCAGCTCCCCCCTGGTATCCTCCAGCTCCCCCTAGTATCCTCCAGCTCACTCCCAGCATCAGCCCCAGCATCCTCCAGCTCCCTCCAGTGTCCTCCCCAAGATCCTTTAGCTCCCCCACAACGTTCTTCCGAAACATCCCCCTCCTTCCTGCGGCTCCCCCTGCTCCCCCCACCATCCGCCTACTGTGTTTGCCTGCGTCCCCCGGCTCTTCTTCTCCCCGTGACGTCACACCCACGTCTCTCGGGAGCGCCGCTTCTTCTGCACCGCATTCACCAAATGAACTGAGCGGAAAAAGCAGAAGAAGCGGCGCTCCCGAGAGACGCGAGTGTGATGTCACTGGTAGAAGAAGAGCCGGGGGACACAGCCGAAGGAAGCGGGATGTTTGAAGACAAATCCGGTACTGCGGGACAGGGTGAAAAAATCTGTACTGTCCCGCGTAAAGCAGGACAGTTGGGTTTACTCTTCCCAGGTTAATGCACCCTGTAATTGACGTCTCCTGCCTTTTCTACAAACTCCAAAAGTTTTTGCCATGTTGCTAATAATTAACTTTCTACTTTGGAAACAAGAACTAGTAATTGGATTAAAGGTTCTCACTGTAGCAGAACTATTATACACTAGGGATTGGGCCACCTGATCCACTTGTAAATGCTCTCTTATAATAGGCATAACCTTTTGAATTCTATCCTGCATTTGACTGATATGGTCAATTACACTTTTAAATGTGGTGGCTCCCTGTTCCCAGGTCTCCTTGGCAATATGCAGGAGACCCCTTGTGTGTCTCCCATACATCAGAGAACCCAGTGGAAGCTTGGGGCACCTCTCTTATGACAATCATGAGGAATGGCAACCAGCAATCCTAGTCCTTGCTATCTGTAGACACAAAACTCAAGTCTCCTTGCAAGTCTGTTTAGAGTCTTTCACTGGTTTTGCTACCACATCAGCTTTCTTTTGAATATTTTCTACCCTTTAGTGGCAGGTGCTACTTTACCTATGCCAGGAGCTATTTTTTAGCTGAACAGTCTTGAAGAAAGCTCTCCAATCCGGGCGCCCCGAGGCTGCCGCGTTTGTTGTGCCCCCCTCCCCACACTTGCATACAGAGCAGTGGGGAGAAGTCCCCATTGTTCCAATGGGAGCAAAATTTCAAGTAATTTGGTCCCCCAAGTTTGTGCCACCCTAGGCCTGGGCCTTTGTGGTCTCTCTACAAATCAGGACCTTTACTCAAACAGGGCTACAATTTGATCTGCATCAGCTGGATCAGCTTGGCCTGAAAAGCGTGGTAGCTGCACTGGTAAGGCATGCAGAAAACAATCAAAAACCACTCTTTTCACAATCACTTCAGGGTTTGCGCATCCCAACAGATTTGCCAGATTGTGTGAAGAAGATGGGAGTGTCAACTCTGGTCTGGCGATTCTAGATGAGGCTGATCTCTCTAACAGCCGGGAGACAAGTTTCTCTAGTAGTGGTGGGAAGGAGAGCAGAGCTAGGCCTAAACAGATGGTGGTTACAGGGAATTCGATCATTAGGAAAGTGGATCTGTCAAGCGGATCGCTTCAACCGAACAGTTTGCTGTCTTCCTGGTGCCAGGGTTCAGCATGTGGTTGATTGGGTTGACAAATTATTGGGAGGGGCTGGGCATGACCCGGCTGTCTAGGTACATATCGGTACTAACGATAAAATGAACGGTAGATGGAGGACCTTAAAGAGTGAGTTCAGGGATCTAGGCTCTAAGATTAAGGAAAGGTCCTCCAATGTAATTTTTTCGGAAATTTTGCCGGTGCCACGTGCAAGTTTAGGGAGACAGCGGGAGCTTAGGGAGCTAAATGCGTGGCTAAAGTCTTGATGTAGGAAGGAAGGGTTTGGGTTCCTAGAACACTGGGCTGACTTTTCTTTGGGGTACAATCTATACAACCATGATGGATTGAACCTCAATGGAAGGGGGTCTGCTAAGCTAGGGGTGAGAATGGTTAAGAGGCTGGAGGAGTGTTTAAACTAGACAAGGGGGGGTGAGCTAAAGTTTTATGGGAAAGCTAGTGTAACTAGCAAAGGGTTGTGGGGGAGGAGTGAGGGGGGCATATAGTTTATCAGATAAGGAGCTTCCATTGTTACAAGGGAAACAGACTAATTTTCACCTTAGCTCTAACTCTCCGTTAGCTAATGTGAACATCAGAGGGAGAAGTAATAATCTCCGCTGCATGCTGGCTAATGCATGAAGCTTGCCGGGTCAATTAGGGGAGCTGCAGGCTATTGCATGTATTTAAAATTATGATTTAATTGGTATCACTGAGAACTGGTGGGATGAAAAACGCGACTGGGCTGTGAATTTAAATGGTTATACACTTTTTAAGAGGGACAGAGAGATTAAAAAGGGTGGAGGGGTTTGTCTTTATGTAAAGTCAGATTTAAAGCCATGTAATAAAGACATTACCAATGAAAATGTTGAATCTCTTTGGGTAGAAATTTAATTAGGGCAGAAGGTCACAAAGAAAATGATCATTGGTGTATGCCGCCCTGTATAGATGAAGAGGATGAGATCCAGCTGCTGTTGCAAATGGAGTAGGATTCACAACAGGGTCAAGTTGTTATTATGGGGGATTTTAATTATCCGGATATTGACTGGAGTAATGGGGTGGCTAAGTCATAAAAAGCTAGTAGGTTTGTAAATATGCTAAATGACAACTTTTTATTTCAGGAGGTTCAAGAACCCACTAGGAATGACTCTATTTTGGACCTGGTAATAACCAATAACACTGAACTCGTCTCTAACATTTGTGTGGGTGAGCATTTGGGGAACAGTGATCACAACATGGTCTCCTTTGAGATAATGCTGAAGAGACAGCTCTATAAGGGATTAACTAAAACACTCGATTTTAGATGTGAAGACTTTGCCAGTATAAGGGCATCTCTGCAATGTGTCAACTGGGAAAGGCTTTTCATAGGATTAGACACGAAGGAACATGGAACATCTTTAAAACATTGCTTTGCAGGTATACACAACAGTATATTCCCCTTGTATGCAAGGAGAGGCATCGCAAAGCAAAACCTTTAAGGCTGAATAAAAGTGTTAATGTCGAGGTTGGTAAGAAAAAACGTGCTTTTAAAGCATTCAAGTTAGCTGGGACAGCAGAAACTTTCACCAGGTACAAGGAAGCAAATAAAGCATGCAAAAAAGCTATCAAGCAAGCTAAAATAGAGATGGAAAGGGATATTGCAGCTAGGAGTAAAGAGAATCCAAAATTATTTTTTAATTATGTGAATAATAAAAAAAAGAAGCAAGTAGGGGTGGGAACCTTATTATCACGGGGGGTAAGTTGGTTGATGATAATGAGGAAAAAGCTGAAATGTTATTTTTCATCTGTCTATACATCTGAGGAGCCAGCTAATGAAGGCTTCCATTTTAATACGTCCCGTTCTCAGCCTGAAAACTATAGGCCTGTTAGTCTGACATCAGTAGTAGGAAAGATTTTGGAAGGGGTAATAAGGGATACGGTACTTGAATACATTGCAGTTCACAATACTATAAGGTTCTGCCGGCATGGTTTTATGCGAAACAGATCTTGCCAGACTAGTTTAGTCACCTTTTATGAGGAGGTGAGCAGGAACCTTGATGCTAAAGCATTTGATACAGTACCTCAGCATACAGTACCTCAGACGGTTAATGATTAAACTGAGGAATATTGGCCTAGAACATAATATTTGTAATTGGATAGAGAACTGGCTGAAGGATATATTACAAAGAGTGCTGGTAAATGGAACATTTTCTAATTGGACCAGTGTGGTTAGTAGAGTACCACAAGGGTCAGTCCTTGGTCCTTTGCTTTTTAACTTGTTTATTAATGACCTGGAGGTGGGCATAGACAGTACTGTTTCTATTTTTGCTGGGCAGCAAACTGGAAAATGAGGTTCAATGTTGACAAATGCAAAGTTATGCACTTTGGTAGAAATAATATAAATGCGAACTATCTACTGAATGGTAGTGTGTTGGGGGTTTCCTTAATGGAGAAGGATCTAGGGTTTTTTGTAGATAACAAGTTGTCTAATTCCAGGCAGTGTCATTCTGTGGCTACTAAAGCAAATAAAGTGCTGTCTTGTATTAAAAAGGGTATTGACTCAAGGGATGAAAACATATTTTTGCCTCTTTATAGGTCCCTGGTAAGGCCTCACCTTGAGTATGCCATGCAGTTTTGGGCTCCAGTCTTAAGAAGGATATTAATGAGCTGGAGAGAGTGCAGAGATGTGCAACTAAACTGGTAAAGGGGATGGAAGATTTAAGCTATGAGGTTAGACTGGCGAGGTTGAGGTTGTTTTGTCTGGAAAAGAGGCGCTTGCGAGGGGACATGATTACTCTGTACAAGTACATTAGAGGGGATTATAGGCAGATGGGGGATGTTCTTTTTTCCCATAAAAACGATCAACGCACCAGAGGCCACCCCTTTAGATTAGAGGAACGGAGCTTCCATTTGAAGCAGCGTAGGTGGTTTTTCATGGTGAGGGGAGTGAGGTTGTGGAATGCCCTTCCTAATAATGTGGTAATGGCAGATTCTGTTAATGCCTTTAAGAAGGGCCTGGATAAGTTTTTGAACAAGCAGAATATCCAAGGCTATTGTGATACTAATATCTACAGTTAGTATTAGTGGTTGTATATATAGTTCGTGTATGTGAGTGTATAGATTGGTAGGTGTGGGTTGTGTGTGCTGGGTTTACTTGGATGGGTTGAACTTGATGGACTCTGGTCTTTTTTCAACCCTATGTAACTTTCTGACAAGATGTATTAGGTTATTCATCTGAGACCTTACATATTTGTCAACATCAAATGCCCAGGTGTGTACCTGATGTGCTCTCATAGACATCCTTACACCCAAGTGGGCCAATATTTCTGCTTTCGACTTTAGGTACCGCTTTGTACCGCTATTCAAATCAAAATAAGTCTTTTGGGCTTCACCAGTTAGAAAAGGAGCAATCACTCCACGCACTGATCTGTGGGAAGTTTTTCCCACTCTTTTAAATAGTGTGAGGAAAGCCTCCACGTCATCCTCTGTTGTCATCTTTTGTAATAAGGTGTGCACTCTTTGTAAGGGTTGTGCCCTCCCCACAGCCTAAATTCCTTTCAAAAGCTGACAATTTATCTCCCGCTGCTCCTTTAAGGATATTTGGGCAGCCTCTGCCAGTATTTGATTATTCTGCTGCTGATGAGCATTGGCTTGCTGCTGATGAGCAGTGACCTGTACCAGCTGTTTTATAATTGGCAATTCTTTGGGAAATCACACCAAGATGTCTTTTTAAACTGACAATTTTTATTAGTTTTGTTATCCATGTTGCGTTACATTGTTAGCAAGTTATTCATTACAATATTCTGCATTACTACAGTCATTATTGATTGGTAGCATGAGTGGCAGGAGATTATTGTAAGGCAATGAGCACATGGAAAGAGAAGGAGAATAAAAAGAAAAAGAGAGTTCAAAAGAAATTTAAAAAAAAAAAAAAGGGGGGAGGGAGGAAAGTAAAAAAGAGGAGTAAGTATGAAAACATGAAATCATAACTATTTACAGCAAAGGACAATGTTATAGCGGCTGGGACCTTTTGATTTGGCGGAACAGGGGGTATCTCTTGTTATATTATAATTAGCTATATAACTCTGTGATTAGGCTCTAATAGCCATGAACAGCTGAGGGTCATTTTCATGCAGTAGCCAGGGCATCCAAATTTTGTCGTAGGCTTCCATGTCGTTCTGTAACATATATGAAAGTTTTTCATTGGTGGCTATGCAGATTATCTTTGTTTTCAGGGAATTTAGTGGGAGTCCTGCTTTTTTCCAGTTGCTAGCAATGATCAGTCTGGCAGCCATTAGTATGTGTTGGCTCAGCCTATGTCCTGAGTTTGTAAATCATGGTGGCTTTTTTCCCAGTAGCAGAGTTAGTGGGTCTTTGGGGAACTGTGTGTGGAATATTCTTGACAACATATGGATTACTCAGAATTTCGAGGCAATGTCACAGTTCCACCATATATGTAGCATGGTTCCTAATTCTGGGCATCCTCTGTAGTAGGGATGTAGCGAACATCGCCAAAAATGTTCGCGGACCCGTTCGCGGACTTTAGGCAAAACTCGCGAATATTCGCGAACTTTGTGAACCCCATAGAATTCAATGGGAAGGCGAACTTTAAAACCTAGAAAAGCCATTTCTGGCCAGAAAACTGATTTTAAAGTTGTTTAAAGGGTGCCACGACCTGGACAGTGGCATGCAGGAGGGGGATCAAGCAAAAATTTATCTGAAAAATACTTTGTAAAAAAAACGCCAAAAAATAACGCCAAAAAAAAAACCGGCAAAAAATAACGAAAGAAAAAAAAACGCCAAAAAATAACGAAAGAAAAAAAAAAACGGCAAAAAAAACCGCGGCGAACCCAAAATGGCGAACATCGCCAAAAGTTCGCGAATTTCCACGTTCGCCGGCGAACAGTTCGCTACATCTCTAATCTGTAGCACTGCGGGTTACTGGTTGGGTAAAGTTTGTTCAGTCTGTATGGGACTAGGTACGTTCTGTGGAGGATTTTGATGGAGGTCTCCCTCACTGTTACACAAGTGCTTCCTTTGTTAGCTGCTTCGCTACATTGGGCCCATTGCTTTGTTGTAAGGGTGGTGTTGAGGTCCCTCTCCCATTTTAGCATACTGTTGAGTTTTTTACTGTTTAGTGGTGGTTGATCAGTTTATATAGCAGGCTGAGGGTTCCTGGTTGTAGTGGGGCTTGTCGGCAGATTGTTTCCAATCCTGTGGAACTTATAGTGTTAAGTTCTCCCAGTTTAGCCTGTTGTTGTATAAAGTGCGCTAGCTGTGAAGCTCTGTATTTTTCCTGTGGGGGAGGTTGGAATTTGTCCATTATTTGTACCGTGGTTAGTGGTTTGTTGTGCGCAGTTAGGGAGTGCAGGCTGGTTACTCCTGAGTTGGTCCACCATGCGAATGTTCGTTTAGTCCAGGCGGGAAGTCTTGGTTGTTTATCAGTGGCGTTAATGGGGATGGCTTGGAGATTAAGTGGTGTCTTTGCCGTAGGGTCTGCCATAATTGTAGCATTTCCTTTGTGAGCGGAGAGATGTGTTGCAGACCATTGTAGGGTATTTTCCGGAGCCATAGTATCTGTTGTAGGGAGTAAGGGTAAATGAGGTCGTCTTCGATTTGTACCCATAGGGGTTTGTTATGGCTTGCGTGGGCAGGTGTAATCTGTGCCATTCTGGCTGCCCAATAATATTTCAGTAAGTTGGGGGATGATAGGCCTCCGTTTGTTCTATGCCGATACATTGTCTGCTTTGATTTCCTTGGATGTTTGTTGTTCCAAATGAAGTTATTTATTCTGCTTTGGAGGTTGTGTATGTCCTGAGTGGCTATTCTTATTAAGACATGTGGATGTTTTTTTAAGAATGTGAATCTGCCCACATTCTCAGCCAATTGTGGCTCTTTAGGTAAAGGTGGAAGCTCCTTTCACACAGATAAGAGACAGGTACAATGGGTTTCACAGTGAGATTTGACATGTAAATTGGCCCTTAGGTAAATATCTGTTAAGAAATGGCTTATAGTAGATATCTCCAATCTTTTTAACAAAAAAGGCATGCCACAAAAGTGTAATATTATGATTAAATATGCAAGTGTTAACACCCTATGAATATCAGGGTAGAACTTAGTGTATTTCCTTATAAGGTATGATACCAGTTTTAACATTGAATTTAAAGGTCTACTTGACCCATAGATTGTAGCAATCAATTATAAGCCATATCTTAATGGATATATACCCAAGGGTCAATATACATAGGTGATTGGGGAAGAATCAGCAGTAATGAATATTAGGGCTCTGGCACACGGGGAGATTAGTCACCTGCGACAAATATCCCTTATATATGCTTAAGTATGTTTGACTTATATATCTATGGACTAGAACACTCTGTGGTATAGCAATGTGCATTAACCTGAAAAGTTGAGAGTGGAGAATACTCCATTTTCTCAATTTTTCATATCTTGTTATGTCCATGAGTGCAACAGGATAATGCCTTTGTTTGGTGTGTGTGTATAAAAATAGATAGATAGATAGATAGATAGATAGATAATAGATAATAGATAGATAGATAGATAGATAGATAGATAGATAGATAGATAGATAGATAGATATGAAATAAACACACCACTCACAGGGCTAGATCAAAATGCAAAAATATCCTTTATTGGTGCAAAAAATATATCAACGTTTCGGTCCTGACTCCTGGACCTTTCTCAAGATGCCTCTACTGTGTGAAACCCCTATCTAAATACCTAGAGTTTAAAAAATGGGGCCAAATGACGTCACACCTAGTGGTATATGAAGAAAGTAAAGTGAAGGATTAGATTTAGTGAAGTGAAAAAAATGATGAAAAGCCCCATCAAACAACAGCCAGTCAAGGTGAAACAAATGTCAGAGTAAAGTAACATGTATAGAGAAACCAGCTACTAACATAAACTACAAAGTCGATACATTTAATGACACAAATTCGGTCCTGAGGAGAAGTGCAGAGCAGGATACAGACGATGTTTATTAGAAGACACAATACTAACCAGAAGGAAAGACACCGGCCAGGAAAGCTTCTATGCCCCAGGAACATGTCCCCAAATTTTCATGCCTTGAAGTGATACTGACACTAAAAAACTACTTTTCAAAATATGAATCTACATAAAGTTGCCTATAGGTCACGTTGATCGTTTTTTTGCTGATAGGGCTTCTTTTGTAAGTAATTGTAACTTGATGTCCCCAAACCAGACTGTTTTGCCAACCTGACTGTCCCTTCTCAGCTTGTCAGTTACAGCTTCTAATGCTAACTGACTACTGCTGCACAAATATGGCAGCCCTCTCACAGGGGAACATGGGGGATCAGATAGGTTATGTAAAAGCACTGGACAAATACTTTTAAGATAAATTATAAATAGCATGCAAAGACAATGTTTTGATAGTTGTAAAAAAAAGTTTAGTTTCTGGTGTCAGTATCTCTTTAAGAACAAGCGCGTCTATGTAGAGGCACCAGAGGTAACCAGCCTGGTAACCGTGCAGGAGATAGAGCACGTCATAGTGCCACTTTGAAATTATAGCTGTGGCAGTTCGGGGAAGAAAAGGACCAGTTGGAACACACTGAACGCGATAATAAGTACCTCCCCTCGATACAATCACAGTGCTTGGGGTCTTATAAGGAGAACTGCATCCCCATACAAGTCGACTCTATCCCAAATGAAGAGTTGCGTCCCCTAATATGGGTATGGGTTTATGAAAGTGGCTATAATCATAGTAGGGAGATATGCATCCCCCCGGAAATAAAGATTGAGGGAGGAACGAGCCCCCCTGCCGTAGGTCAATGTAGCACAGGACAAAAATGGTGTGCTTTATATAGCACCATTGAATTAAGGAGAATAGCATCCCCATGGGGTCAAATAAGGAGCAAGAACGGGCCATACTATATAGTGTGAATGGTAGTCAGCAGGATCATCTCTAAAGGGCACTATACGTCCAATAACTCTGCTAATGCACTATATCCGAGGGAAGGCTATAAACATGTTATTTTATATGAAACAATTTAAAGACAAAGTTTCATTCAGTCCTTTCGGACCCACAGTCTGTAAGGTGTAAATCCAGCGTGTTCCTTTTTGTAGTAAAAGTTTATTCCTGTCTTCTCTGGGTAAGGGATGAGCCATTTTCACAAAATGTCTGGTGACTGGTTGTTCCCATGCTTTTTTCTTTTCTTTCTCTGTTTCTTTATCCATGGAATTTGTCTCTTTCAAAAGATTAATGGAGTCCTTTGTAATATCCATGGATTCTTGTTTTGCAATAGCTTTCTTGATTGCTGCCCTGTGGTTTCCAAGTCTCTCTCTTAGTGTAGTTATGGGTTTGCCTACATACATCAGGCCACAGGGACAAATCAAAATATATACAACAAAATCTGACGTGAGCAAAACTACCACCTGTTAATAAAGAATTACGTAAAATACAATTGTTGCATCTGTAACACCCAGGTTTAGCTTTAGGAAGCCATGAGCGGTTTTTAGTGAGAGTAGGAACAATGTTGGTATGTACCAACAAATCCCTAAGATTGGGTCCCCTATGGAATCCAAGAGAAGGGAATTTCATATTACAGAAGGGCAGTTTTTCATCTGAAGACGCCATAGGCCACAACCTTGTAATTGATTTAAGAAGGAACAGACTGCCAGTGTGAAATTGTGAACTGTAAAATAAACTCTGTTCCTGTTTAACCTTGTGTCTTTGATCATGTCTCAGCCAACTTTGTCCAGTCCTTTGTATTTCGTGTTGTAAAAAACCCCAATCATAGCCTCTAGTATTAAACCTTCTGGCCATCTCATCACATTCTATTAGGGCAGTTTGTTCAGAGGTGTTATTTCTGAACACCCTCAAGAATTGGGAGAATGGAATACTATTAAAGGAGAAGGAAAGGCTAATAAAGAGTTAATCTCAAGCTGCAGGCATACCTTCAGTTGTCTCAGTAGTGCCCTTAAGTCTCCCCATATTTCTCCTGTTCAGATGATCAAAAGCCAAATAGGAAGAAAAAACGCTGAGCTCTGTAAGAAAGTTCCCATAATTCATCACTCCTGCACCAAGAGCAAGACCCGAGTACATGCTCAGTTAGTTAAACTATGAGGTAGCTTCCTGTTGATTGGCTCAGATCCACATTCTTAAGGGGGGAGGGAGTTCTTATCATTCTTGTTGGAGGGGGGATCAGAGAGGGGAGAGGGGAGAGAGCTGCGTGTCTCTGGCAGAGGAAAACAGACACAACAAACATTTTGACAGAGAACTAACTCAGTGCAGCATTTCTGTGAGTGCTTATGGCAGTATTTACATAGACCCTTCTGATAAAGCTTACTTAGTTTTTACATTTCTTTCTCCTTTAACCAATGATCTGGGGTGGAAACTAGAAGCATGGAGAATACAATTACAGTCCATCTTCTTACGGTAAAGTTTGGTGCATCAAGAAAATTTACTTGTATGGGGCTGCATACAAGGGATAGTTTGACTTGGTGGAGCAGGTCAATTGAGAACAATCCCAAGTCTATTAAAGACTTGTTGGAACCATGCTAAATCATAAACAGATCATCAATAAAGCTTTTGTAAAAAAAAAATCTGTGGTATGTTGGAAAAAAATCGTTGCTCAAAATTCCCCATATATAAGTTGGCATAAGAAGGAGCCATGAATGCCCCCATTGCCATGCCTAAGCATTGTAAATAAAATTGATCCAAAAATCTAAACATAATTACATTCCAATGTTAGGCGAAGTAATTCAGTTAAAAATTCAGTAAGGGGAGCTCTCTCACCCAATGCGTGTAAAGCCTCTCTACAGATGTCAATTCCAGATTTGTGTGGAATAATGGTACATAAACTCTTGACATCAAGAGTGGCCAAAAGACACTTATCTGGTAATGTTGGTATGGTTTTTATTAATTGTATGAGGTGTTCACTGTCACAGATGTGTCTTGGGCAAGGGGTTGTAAAAACTTGTCCAAATATACTGAGAGGGGTTTTAACAGTGAACCCACAAGTGACACAATCGGGCGTCTGGGGGGGGCTTAAGAGACTTGTGAACCTTAGGTAAATGATGGGAGTTTTTGGGAACTCTACACATAAATATTGTTTCATATTA
Organism: Xenopus tropicalis; assembly: GCF_000004195.4. Classification (NCBI taxonomy): domain Eukaryota; kingdom Metazoa; phylum Chordata; class Amphibia; order Anura; family Pipidae; genus Xenopus; species Xenopus tropicalis. The sequence continues at coordinate 77,280,067 of NC_030683.2, forward strand.
TTGTCAATCCATCCTTGCCATAAGGCTCTGTCCAAGCAATCATTAATAATGCCTTTGAACTTGTTAGTGGGATCAAATGTTAGGAGTGTATACGTGGTGTTGTCACTGAGTTGGCTCACAAGTTCTTTTATATAGTACTGTTTGTCAAGTAGCACAATCCCCCCCACCCTTATCAGCAGGTCTAATTACCAATTCAGTATCTGCTTGTAATGTTTTAATTGCATCTTTTTCATCCCTAGTAAGGTTATAGTTTATTTTAGTCATAGACATTTTGCCATTTTCAATCCTCAACATTTGCCGAAAAGTTTTTAGTTTGGGTGAGTTGGTCCCATGATCAAAATTAGTGTGTGCTTTGTACTTGCCAGGGTGATTACGCTACCTGCATGGTAGTACTCCTTTAATCTTAATTAAATATGTAAATGTATATATAGGTAAAAGCTTTGAAGTGGATCGTTTATCTAATAGTTAAATACTCCTTTCTGCATTTTGGTTTGTGAGCTGCACAAATATCACTCATTCATATCTCCATCCAACAGTGATCACATGTCTCCATCTTTTCATCCCCTCAGGATCTAAGGTCTAATATTGGGGTACCACTGTTATAGTAGTCCTATAGCTTTTCCTTTGTGAAGCTTGAAAATGGTCACTGTGTGTAGCTGCATATAGCAGGAGTCAATTATCTAAGGTCTGATAGTTGCAACTTGAACTTAGCATTGCTAATGAGATAAGACTTAGCTTATACATACTGTATATATAGAGCAAATCAATAGGGGTATAAATGAAGGGAACTACAGGTTTAGTTACCCTTTATTCAGGCAGCCTTCTACAGTTATGGACAGCCCAATGTAGTCCTAATATATATTTGGGTGGAGGAAAGTATTTTCCTGGCAGTTCAGTAACTATGCAGTAGATGTTGGTGTTCTATTCTATAAAAGGGAAAGTCAACATATGATTGGCCTCTTTGGATCCCACTTGTTAAAAAGGGTGGATGGTATTCTGAGCCTTGCCAGAGGCTAGAGTATACCTTACTCTAGAAGTGAGAGTTAGTTTTATGGTAGATCATGGTGAGCAGCCTGATGCTCCTACAAGGTAAGCAGAAGCATTAGGATCCTTGATGTGCCACCCTCAGTATAGGAAAGCAACTGTACTTATCTAGGTGTATATGTGGATCCTCCTAGGTTTTACTTGGAAGGCTGCTGCTTTAGGCTGTACAAGTACAAGTAGACTTGATTACACACTGATTACTGGCCCCTGATGGTCAAACACTTCTAAAAGTTCCATTCATGAGTATATGCTGAATAACTACTAACAGGCTGGTGGCTGGTTGAAACAACTTGCTTATTCATTTCAACAAAAAATGGATAAGTATATTTTATTAACTTTATCCATAATAATTTTGTTATTTAACTGTTGGGTTTAATTCTTTCAAAAGTATTTGCTGTTTATGGTGCTAAATAACAAAGCTTGGTGAACTATAAGGCTTACAGCAGGTTTGCCAGAAGTTACATTCCTTTGTAATTACCCTCAGTTTGAGGTGGGTGGGGTTTCATTAGTTCACCTGAACAGACTGTATAAATAGAACCACTGGCACTCCAGTGGAGCTTGTTCTGGTGGTTGGTGCTCTTTAAGTAATTGCTCTGTAAGTGGAGTTATAAACCACAGGAGTTTAATTGTTTCTATAACTGGGAGAATGATCAGTGCACAGCCTGCTGCATGTATGTGGTTGTGGAACAACAGTTCCAAAGTGAATACCTCTGTTGTGGATGTGAGCAAATTGCCACTTTAGAGGTTTGCGTTAAAGCCCTAGAAGAACAAGTTGCAACACTGCGTTCAATTGTCTTGAGAGGAGTCTCTTGCTCACTGAGCAGGAGCTTGTGGGGTTAGATAGTTTGGGGGGAGGGGAGCAGCGAAAGGATGATAAGGCAGTAAGCTGGGTGACAGACAATCTAGTGTGGGGAAAAGGAAGAGGGAAGCTGCACCAGGGTTTGCGCATCCCAACAGATTTGCCAGATTGTGTTAAGAAGATGGGAGTGTGAACTCTGGACTGGCAGTTCTAGATGAGGCTGATCTCTCTAACAGCCGGGAGACCAGTTTCTCTAGTAGTGGTGGGGAGGAGAGCAGAGCTAGGTCAAAACAAATGGTGGTTATAGGGGATTCAGGGACAGGGTAATCTGTCAAGCGGATCACTTCAACTGAAAAGTTTGCTGTCTTCCTGGTGCCAGGGTTCAGCATGTGGTTGACCAGGTTGACAAATTATTGGGAGGGGCTTGGCATGACCCGGCTGTCTTGGTACATATTGGTACTAATGACAAAATGAACAGTAGGTGGAGGACCTTAAAGAGTGAGTTCAGGGATCTAGGCTCTAAGATTAAGGAAAGGAAATTATAATGGTGCCACATGCATACTAACAGGCTGGTGGCTGGTTGAATCAACTTGCTTTCATTTCAACTAAAAAGGGATAAGTATTCTTTACTAACTTTATCAAAACCATTGTGTTTTTTTAACTGTTGGGTTTTATTTATTTTTTTCATAAGTAATTGTTGTTTTTGGAGCTAATTTACAAAGTTTGTGGGATCCATAGGCGTACAGCAGGTTACATTCCCTTGTAATTACCCTCAGCTTGAGGAGGGTGGGGTTTGATTAGTTCACCTTTACAGACTGCATAAATAGAACCACAGGCAGTCCAGTGAGCTGCTTACTAACAGGCTGGTGGCTGGTTGAATCAACTTGCTTTCATTTCAACTAAAAAGGGATAAGTATTCTTTACTAACTTTATCAAAACCATTGTGTTTTTTTAACTGTTGGGTTTTATTTATTTTTTTCATAAGTAATTGTTGTTTTTGGAGCTAATTTACAAAGTTTGTGGGATCCATAGGCTTACAGCAGGTTACATTCCCTTGTAATTACCCTCAGCTTGAGGAGGGTGGGGTTAGATTAGTTCACCTTTACAGACTGCATAAATAGAACCACAGGCACTCTAGTGGAGCTTGCTCTGGTGGTAGGTGCTCTGTAAGTGATTGCTCTTGAAGTGGGGGCTCTGTAAGTGGAGTTATAAACTCAGGGAGTTAAACACTAAGGGAGTTAAAAACAAGGTAAAACAAGGTATTTACTACAAGTCCTTACACCTTTTTTTGTTTAACTGTTCTTGTCTATGAAGATTCTCATTCATCCAGGTCATGGTATACAGTATCTAGTAGAATTAAGTCTAAAACAACTGGACTTTTCTGAGTTTTTCTTGAAAACGTTTCACCACTCATCCAAGTGGCTTCTTCAGTTCAAATGACTGGTAGGGAATTCCCCGGTATTTAAACTCTTGATGGTAGTAGAGTCACAGACATCCAATCAACAGGGAGGAAGGAAGATGAAAACAAGACATGCCAGAACATCAAGGATCTGTGGGTAAAGAATTTATCAGACAGGGAACTCACAGAACCAGAGAAGGATGTCTTAGCCAAGGGACTGAACTTTGCAGTGGCCCCACGGTATGTACCAGTGGTAGACTTCATCACAGCCACAGAATCATCCATCCACAACAATAAGATACCAGTGGATGAGGCTGAAAACATCCGGTTAAAAGTATCAGCAGCCCTAGCTAATGCTAAAGCTCCCCCTTCCAACCTAAGTCTGCAAGAGAGGAGGGCTCTGACATCACTTGCCAAGGACTCAAGTGTCACCATCCTGCCTGCAGATAAAGGAAGGTGTACAGTGGTACTGAATACATCAGACTACCATGCCAAAGTGTCCACACTGCTCAACGATTCAGACACATATGAGCAACTCAAGAGAGATCCAACAAACAACTACAAGAAGAAGGTTATAGACTGCTTGCAGCACCTTGAGAAGGAAAAGGTCATCAGTCCAGCTTTGTACCGTCGCCTTTACCCAGGTGAAGCCACTCCATGCCTATATGGACTCCCAAAAATACACAAAGAAGGAGCCCCTTTGAGGCCAATTGTCAGCAGCATTAACTGTGTGACTTATAACATTGCTAAATACGTGGCCAACATCTTAGCCCCCTTAGTTGGAAACACAGTACACCACATTCAGAACTCCATGGACTTTGTCAAAAAAGTGAAGGAGTTAAAGCTGGAGAATGATGATACAATGGTGTCCTATGACGTAACATCTCTGTTCACATGCATACCCACTGCCGAGGCAATTGATACAGTGAGGAAACGGCTGAAACAAGACACCACCCTCAGCAGCAGAACAAAGCTGACCCCAGAACAAGTTTGTTCCTTACTGGACCTATGTCTCAATACCACTTACTTCAAGCATAAGGAAGTTTTCTATAGACAAAAACATGGCTGTGCCATGGGTTCGCCTGTGTCTCCAATTGTAGCGAACCTTTACATGGAAGAAGTGGAAAAGAAAGCCCTGGACACCTTCAAGGGAACAACACCAAGTCATTGGTTCAGATATGTGGATGACACCTGGGTCAAAATTAAAGAACGCGAGGTTCCAGCCTTCACCAAACACATAAACTCGGTGGACAAAAACATCACGTTCACAAGGGAAGATGTGAAAGACAGCAAACTGGCTTTTTTGGACTGTGCTATAGTTATCAAAGAGGGGAGGGACCTGGATATTGAAGTATACAGGAAACCCACCCACACAGACCAGTACTTGCTGTTTGATTCCCACCACCCTTTGGAACATAAACTGGGTGTAATTAGGACTCTACATCATCGGGCTGAAACTGTGGCATCCAATGCAGAGGCTAAGGAGAAAGAATATAAACATCTAAAAGGAGCTCTGAAAACTTGTGGGTACCCAGACTGGGCCTTCATCAAAACCAAATCAAAGACCAACAGAAAGACCAGACCTACAAACAGAAGGGAGGAACACAGCAGGCGAAACAACATAGTCATCCCATATGTTGCTGGAACATCGGAAAAACTTAGGCGAATTTTCAACAAACATCGCATTCCTGTGTTTTTCAAACCCAGCAACACCCTGAGACAAAAGCTGGTGCACCCGAAAGACCCAACACCCAAGCACATGAAAAGTAATGTGGTCTATGCTGTCCAGTGTAGTGAAGAGTGCTCAGACTTATACATTGGGGAGACAAAACAACCTCTCTGTAAGAGAATGGCCCAACATAGGCGGGCAAACTCCTCAGGACAAGACTCAGCAGTCTATCTACACCTCAAAGAAAAAGGTCACTCTTTTGAGGACAGTAACGTGCATATTTTGGACCGAGAGGACAGATGGTTTGAAAGAGGTGTGAAAGAGGCCATTTATGCCAACCTGGAAAAACCATCCCTGAACAGAGGAGGGGGCCTGAGACACCGCTTGTCACCAACATACAATGGCGCGTTGACATCCTTACCCCGGCAGTTTCACAACAGTTCACACTTCCAGTCATGTACTTTGAAGGATTAACACCTTCATCAATGAGAATCTTGGTACCATTGTGATTGGATCATACCTTCTTACACCTGTCAGTTTCAGCTAACACCTAACTGAACAAGTTCAATGGAACCATTGTGATTGGATGTCTGTGACTCTACTACCATCAAGAGTTTAAATACCGGGGAATTCCCTACCAGTCATTTGAACTGAAGAAGCCACTTGGATGAGTGGTGAAACGTTTTCAAGAAAAACTCAGAAAAGTCCAGTTGTTTTAGACTTAATTCTACTAGATACTGTTTAACTGTTCTTGTAACTGGGAGTATGAGTTGTAGCAACATTGAAGGTCTGACACCGTGCACAGCCTGCCACATGTATGCAGTTGTGGAACAACAGTTCCGAAGTGCATACCTCTGTTGTGGATGTGAGCGAATTGCCACTTTAGAGGCTCGCGTTAGAGTCCTAGAGGAACACGTTGCAACACTGCGTTCAATCAACAATCTTGAGAGGGGTCTCTTGTTAACTGAACAAGAACTAGTGGGGTCAGATAGTAGGGGGGGAGGGGAGCAGCAAAAGGATGATAGGGCAGTAAGCTGGGTGACAGTTAGAAAATCTAGTGTGGGTAAAAGGAAAAGGGAGGCTGCTCCAGGGTTTGCGCATCCCAACAGATTTGCCAGATTGTGTGAAGAAGATGGGAGTGTGAACTCTGGATTGGCGGTTCTAGGTGAGGCTGATCTCTCTAACAGCCGGGAGACCAGTTTCACTAGTAGTGGTGGGGAGGAGAGCAGAGCTAGGCCTAAACAGATGGTGGTTATAGGGGATTCGAACATTAGGAAAGTGGACAGGGTAATCTGTCAAGTGGATCGCTTCAACGGACAGTTTGCTGTCTTCCTGGTGCTAGGGTTCGGCATGTGGTTGATCGGGTTGACACATTATTTGGAGGGTCTGGGCATGACCCGGCTGTCTTGGTACATATCGGTACTAACGACAAAATGAACGGTAGGTGGGGGACTTTAAAGAGTGAGTTCAGGGATCTAGGCTCTAAGATTAGGCAAAGGTCCTCCAATGTCATTTTTTCGGAAATTTTGCCGGTGCCACGTGCAAGTTTAGGGAGACAGCGGGAGCTTAGGGAGCTAAATGCGTGGCTAAAGTCTTGGTGTAGGAAGGAAGGGTTTGGGTTCCTAGAGCACTGGGCTGACTTTTCCTTGGGGTACAATCTATACAGCCCTGACGGATTGCACCTCAATGGAAGGGGGTCTGCTGTGCTAGGGGAGAGAATGGTTAAGAGGTTGGAGGAGTGTTTAAACTAGACAAGGGGGGGGTGGGTGAGCTAGAATTCCATGGGAAAATTAGTGTAGACGGGGTAGGGGGACTAGCAAAGGGTTGTGGGGGAGGAGTGAGGGGGGCATATAGTTTATCAGATAAGGAGCTTCCGTTACAAGGAAAGCAGTCTCATAATTGCCTTAGCTCTAATTCTCCCTTAGCTAATGTAAACATCAGAGGGAGAAGTAATAATCTCCGCTGCATGCTGGCTAATGTGCGTAGCTTGTCGGGTAAATTAGGGGAGCTGCAAGCTATTGCATGTATTGAAAATTATGATTTAATAGGTATCACTGAGACCTGGTGGGATGATAAATGCGACTGGGCTGCGAATTTAAATGGTTATACAATTTTTAGGAGGGACAGAGAGATTAAAAAGGGTGGAGGGGTTTGTCTTTACGTAAAGTCAGACTTAAAGCCATGTAATAAAGACATTAACAATGAAAACGTCGAATCTCTTTGGGTAGAAATTTCAGTAGGGCTGAAGGTCACAAAGAAAATGATCATTGGTGTATGCTATAAACCACCCCGTATAGATGAGGGGGATGAGGCCCAGCTATTGTTGCAAATGGAGGAGGCTTCAAAACTGGGTCAAGTTGTTGTTATGGGGGACTTTAATTATCCGGACATTGACTGGAGTAATGGGGTGGCTAAGTCAGAAAAAGCTAGTAGGTTTGTAAACATGCTAAATGACAACTTTTTATTTCAGGCAGTTCAAGAACCCACTAGGAATGACTCTATTTTGGACCTTGTGATTTCTAATAATAATGAACTCATCTCTAACATTTGTGTGGGTGAGCATTTGGGGAACAGTGATCACAACATGGTCTCCTTTGAGATAATGCTGCAGAGACAGCGCTATAAGGGAGTAACTAAAACGCTCAATTTTAGACGTGCAGACTTTGCCAGTATAAGGGCATCTCTGCAATGTGTCAACTGGGAAAGGCTTTTCATGGGGTTAGACACAGAAGGAAAATGGAACATCTTTAAAACATTGCTTTGTAGGTATACACAACAGTATATCCCCCTTGTAAGCAAGGAGAGGCATCGCAAAGCAAAACTTTATGGCTGAATAAAAGTGTTTGGGGCATGCTTTTAGGGCATTCAAGTTAGCTGGGACAGCAGAAACTTTCATCAGGTACAAGGAAGCAAATAAAGAATGCAAAAAAGCTATCAAGCAAGCTAAAATAGAAATGGAAAGGGATATTGCTGCTAGGAGTAAAAAGAATCCTAAATTATTTTTTAATTATGTGAATAGTAAAAAAATGAAGCAAGAAGGGGTGGGAACTTGATTATCACGGGGGGTAAGTTGGTTGATGAGAACGGGGAAAAAGCTGAAATTTTGAACTCTTATTTTTCATCTGTCTATACATCTGAGGAGCCAGATAATGAAGGCTTCCCTTGTAATATGCCCAGTTCTAGTAATTTAGCTACTGGCGCATGGGTCACTCGGGAGGAAATTCAAAAGAGACTTGAACATGTAAAGGTAAACAAAGGTCCAGGGCCGGATGGGATTCATCCCAGGGTATTAAATGAGCTGAGCGCTGTGATTGCCAAACCTCTTCACTTTAATTTTTCAGGATTCATTGAGGTCTGGCATGGTGCCGAGAGACTGGCGGATTGCTAATGTGGTGCCGTTATTTAAAAAGGGATCCCGTTCTCAGCCTGAAAACTATAGGCCTGTTAGTCTGACATCAGTAGTAGGAAAACTTTTGGAAGGGGTAATAAGGGATAGGGTACTTGAATACATGACAGTTCACAATACTATTAGTTTGTGCCAGCATGGTTTTATGCGTAACAGATCTTGCCAGACTAATTTAGTCGCCTTTTATGAGGAGGTGAGCAGGAACCTTGATGCTGGAATGGCAGTTGATGTCATCTACTTGGACTTTGCTAAAGCGTTTGATACAGTACCTCACAGAAGGTTAATGATCAAATTAAGGAATATTGGCCTAGAACATAATATTTGTAATTGGATAGAGAACTGGCTGAAGGATAGAGTACAAAGAGTAGTTGTAAATGGAACATTTTCTAATTGAACCAATGTGGTTAGTGGAGTACCGCAGGGGTCAGTCCTTGGGCCTTTGCTTTTTAACTTGTTTATTAATGACCTGGAGGTGGGCATAGACAGCACTGTTTCTATTTTTGCTGATGACACTAAATTGTGCAAAACTATAAGTTCCATGCAGGATGCTGCTGCTTTGCAGAGCGATTTGACAAAATGAGATAACTGGGCAGCAAACTGGAAAATGAGGTTCAATGTTGATAAGTGCAAAGTTATGCACTTTGGTAGAAATAATATAAACGCAAACTATCTACTGAATGGTAGTGTGTTGGGGGTATCCTTAATGGAGAAGGATCTAGGGGTTTTTGTTGATAACAAGTTGTCTAATGCCAGGCAGTGTCATTCTGTGGCTACTAAAGCAAATAAAGTGCTGTCTTGTATAAAAAAGGGCATTGACTCAAGGGATGAGAACATAATTTTGCCCCTTTATAGGTCACTGGTAAGGCCTCACCTTGAGTATGCAGTGCAGTTTTGGGCTCCAGTTCTTAAGAGGGATATTAATGAGCTGGAGAAAGTGCAGAGACGTGGAACTAAACGGGTTAAGGGAATGGAAGATTTAAACTATGAGGTGAGACTGTTGAGGTTGGGGTTGTTTTCTCTGGAAAAGCGGCGCTTGCGAGGGGACATGATTACTCTGTACAAGTACATTAGAGGGGATTATAGGCAGTTGGGGGATGTTCTTTTTTCCCATAAAAACAATCAACGCACCAGAGGTCACCCCTTTAGATTAGAGGAAAGGAGCTTCCATTTGAAGCAGCGTAGGTGGTTTTTCACGGTGAGGGCAGTGAGGTTATGGAATGCCCTTCCTAGTGATGTGGTAATGGCAGATTCTGTTAATGCCTTTAAGAGGGGCCTGGATGAGTTCTTGATCAATCAGAATATCCAAGGCTATTGTGATACTAATATCTACAGTTAGTACTAGTGGTTGTATTTATAGTTTATGTATGTGAGTGTATAGATTGGTAGATGTGGGTTAGGTGTGCTGGGTTTACTTGGATGGGTTGAACTTGATGGACACTGGTCTTTTTTCAACCCTATGTAACTATGTAACTATGTAACTATGTATAAGGAGATAGCGGGAGCTTAGGGAGCTAAATGCATGGCCAAAGTCTTGGTGTAGGAAGGAAGGTTTTGGGTTCCTAGAGCACTGGGCTAACTTTTCTTTGGGATACAATCTATACAGCCGTGACAGATTGCACCTCAATGGAAGGGGGTCCACTTATGGGAAAGCTAGTGTAGACAGGGCAGTGGGACTAGCAAAGGGTTGTGGGGGAGGAGTGAGGGGGGCATATAGTTTATCACAGTGCTGTCCAACTTCTGTGGTACCAAGGGCTGGAATTTTTCCAGCATACATGGTAGAGGGCCGATAATGGAAGCCAGTTTTGACCACTCCCCTTTTTATACCACACCCACTTGAAACCACACACATGACCATACCCATAATAATGGTGGTAGTACAGCAAAAGCCTGCCATACTCTGCCTGCCCTATGCTGCCTGTGTGTGCCATACTCTGCCTGCCCTACGCTGCCTTTGTGTGCCATACTCTGCCTGCCCTACCCTGGCTGTGTGCCATACTCTGCCTGCCCTATGCTGCCTGTGTGTGCCATAATCTGCCTTCCGCTTGACACATACAGGCATAGGGCACACATAGTATGGCACACACAGGCAGCATACAGTGGCACAACGCTGGCACTGCTCCTACAGTCTGCATAATAACTATATATTAAAAAAAACTTTTTAATTGCAGTACCACCTCAGTATATGTTTTTTATAGTGTGCAGGGTTTATTTGTGGGTTTCTACTGCTCCTGAGGTTTGAACTGGAGAACAATGTGGGTGATTACAGTCTGAGCCTGAGGTGTGAACAATGCAGAGAGTGAACAATGTAGGGATTAAAAGGTGTGAAAAACACAGGGGATTACATTTTAAACAATACAGGGGGATTACAGCCTGAATCTGAGGTGAGAACCATGCAGGGGGCAGTTAATCTCAATACTGATACCAGTTAAAGTTTACATAAAGGTAAGCCATCAGAGCAGCCAGACAGGTGAGAGACCACACAGAGTGGGGTCGCAGGCCGCCAGTTGGACAGCACTGGTTTATCAGATAAGGAGCTTCCGTTGTTATAAGGGAAACAGACTAATATTCGCGTTAGCTCTAACTCTCTGTTAGCTAATGTAAATATCAGAGGGAGCAGTAGTAATCATTACTGCATGCTGGCTAATGCACAAAGCTTGTCAGGTAAATTAGGGAAGCTGCAGGCTATTGCATGTATTGAAAATTATGATTTAATTGGTATCACTGAGACCTGGAGGTATGAAAAATGCATATAGGTGGGGGGGATGAGGCCCAGCTACTGTTACAAGTGGAGGAGGCATCACAAATGGGTCAAGTTGTTATTATAGGGGACTTTAATTATCCGGAAATTGACTGGAGTAATGGAGTGGCTAAGTCAGATAAAGCTAGTAAGTTTGTAAATATGCTAAATGACAACTTTTTATTTCAGGCGGTTTAAGAACCTACTAGGAATGACTCTATTTTGGACCTGGTAACATCTAATAATAATGAACTCATCTGTAACATTTGTGCGGGTGAGCATTTGGGGAACAGTGATCGCAATATGGTCTCCTTTGACATAAAGCTGCAGAGACAGCTCTATAAGGGATTAACTAAAATGCTCGATTTTTGACGTGCAGACTTTGCCAGTATAAGGGCATCTTGTGTCAAATGGGAAAGGCTTTTCATAGGGTTAGACACAGAAGGAAAATGGAACATCTTTAAAACATTGCTTAGCAGGTATACACAACAGTATATTCCCCTTGTAAGCAAGGAGAGGCATCGCAAAGCAAAACCTTTATGGCTGAATAAAGGTGTTAGTGTCAAGGTTGGTACGAAAAAAAGTGATTTTAAAGCATTCAAGTTAGCTGGGACAGCAAAACTTTCATCATGTACAAGGAAGCAAATGAAGCATGCAAAAAAGCTATCAGGCAAACTAAAATAGAGATGGAAAGGGGTATTGCAGCTAGGAGTAAAAAAAGAATCCAAAATTATTTTTTATTTATGTATATATATTGTTATCATGAGGGGGTCATTTGGTTGATGAGAACAGGGAAAAGGCAGAAATTTTGAATTCTTATTTTTCATCTGTCTATACAGCTGATGAGTCAGCTAATGAAGGTTTCTCTTTTAATATGCCCAGTTTTATTAATTTAGCTACTGACGCATGGGTCACTCGGAAGGAAATTCAAGAGAGACTTGAACATGTAAAGGTAAACAAAGGTCCAGGACCACATGGGATTCATCCCAGGGTATTAAATGAGCTTAGCATTGTGATTGCCAAGCTTCTTCACTTAATTTTCAGGATTCGTTGAGGTCTGGCATGGTGCCAAGAGAGTGGCGAATTGCTAATATGGTGTCGTTATTTAATAGCCTGAATAGGTCTGTTAGTCTGACATCAGTAGTAGGAATGTTTTGGAAGGGGAAATAAGGGATAGGATACTTGAATACATTGCAGTTCACAATACTATAAGTTTGTGTCAGCATGTTTTTATGCATAACTGATCTTGCCAGACAAATTTAGTCGCCTTTTATGAGAAGGTGAGCAGGAACCTTGATGCTAAAGTATTTGATACAGTACCTCAGAAGGTTAATGATCAAATTGAGGAATATTGGCCTAGAACATAATATTTGTAATTGGATAGAGAACTGGCTGAAGGATAGATTACAAAGAGTGCTGGAACATTTTCTAATTGGACCAGTGTGGTTAGTGGAGTACCGCAGGGGTCCTTTGCTTTTTAACTTGTTTATTAATGACCTGGAGGTGGGGATAGAGAGTACTGTTTCTATTTTTTGTGATGACACTAAATTGTGCAAAACTATGAGTTCCATGCAGGATGCTGCCACTTTGCAGAGCGATTTGAAAAAATTAGAAAACTGGGCAGCAAACTGGAAAATGCGGTTCAATGTGAACATGTGCAAAGTTATGCACTTTGGGAGAAATAATATAAGCGCAAACTTAGTTTGTTATGGTAGTTTGTTAGGGGTATCCTTAATGAAGATAGCAAGTTGTCTAATTCCAGACAGCGTCATTCTCTGGCTACTAAAGCAAATAAAGTGCTGTCTTGTATATAAAAGGGCATTGACTCCAGTCCTTAATAAGGATATTAATGAGCTCTAGAAAGTGTAGAGACATGCAAATAAACTGGTAAAGGAGATGGAAGATTTAAGCTATGCGGTTAGACTGTGGAGGTTGGGGTTGTTTTCTATGGAACAGAGGTGCTTGCAACATGATTACTCTGTACAAATACAGTAGACGGATAATAGGCAGATTGGGGGTGCTTGTGCACGTGCGCTCGCTCGCACCCCCCTCCTGGACGTTTCTGCTTTGCTCAGCACGGCCATGTGTGTGCTTCGCTGTGACTACCCCTCCCCCTTTGCCGCCCCAGCAAACAAACTAGGCGCGCATCCTAAATACTAATAACACTAGCTACACAATCGTACGGTTAATTAAATAGATAAAAATGTAGTGATGAACATCAAGGGCTTCAATCAAAATAGACAATCCATACCGAATAAATTGGTGAGGTCTGGGTGTATATACCCCGGACCTAATACAGTGCAAAGTGTTCTTAAAAGCCCATAAAGTTATGCAGTTAATATAGAGTCAGAAACCGCTCACCAGAATCCAAGATTGGTCCGGGTGCTCAGGGCCCCGAACCCGTAGCTGGAGGGAAAATCTGTATACAAGACAAAGGAGCTCCAAAACACCTCCGGACAGATAAAGAGTTGCTAAAAGCAGACATTTATTGATCCATCTAAAACCAAGTGCCTGACGCGTTTTGTGCTCTTGCGCACTTACTCATAGGCATACACATACAATAGTAGCAGGGATTTAAATAGTGCTTTAAATGATTAACATACAATTAAGGTGACATAAACCCCACCCCTGTAATTTAAAAAAAAAAAAACACGATGGACTGAAAAAACCTGCTTACAACAAATGCAACAGGCAAAACTTCATAAGTATTAATAGGATATACACCTAATAGTTAATAAACACATATTCAATGCAGTATCAAAATTTAAAAATGAAGTCATGGCAATAATTAATAGCAGTACATTAATTGCAATAATTGAATAAATAAGTAAATCAAAATAAACTAACAAATGTAAAATAAGTTAATAATCAAGTGAATCATACATAACAGCTGATATCAAAAATAGAATTAAGGCCATCAGGATGTTGTGTACATAGGATAAATATCCATTTAACCTCAGAACGCAAAAGCCTTGCATACAAGTCAGTACTTCTAACATCCGGAAAAATTATATCTATTACCTGAATCTGTATGAACGATACATCAGAATGGCAACAATGTATAAAATGCCTAGCCACAGGACTATTGCTATTACTAGCAACAATGTGTCTTATATGTTCCCTCATCCTACTCTTAAGGGAACGGGTTGTACAGCCCACATACTGTATTTCACATTTCAAACAAGTTAATAAGTAGACAACATGTCGTGTATTGCAATTGGCATAAAAGTATGTATCATATGATGCCCTAGTCACTGAACTGCAAAAACTAGTAGATTGTTTAATATGGGCACAGGTTACACATCTACGTGCTCCGCAACGGTAAGTGCCTTTAACATTAAGCCATGTAGTTTTAGGGGATTGGGACCTCCATAAAGTGGGTGAGAGTAAATTGCCCAAAGTAGGGGCCTTTCGTGCAACAACATTATGGCCACCCTGTAAAACCACTGCCAAATCAGGGTCATTATAAAGAACCGGAACAAGCTTATTCACTATTCGCCTAATTTGATAAAATTGATTAAAGGTGCCGCCCGACAAGCACACACACTGTACAACCTTGCATATGGTTATCTTATGTTGGATTCGCCTCATTTTCCAGCCCATACCTTGGGCCTGATTCACTAAAGTGCGATAAAATGTGCGCTATAAATTTTACCGCGTCTTAATTTTGGCGATTTATCGCACGATTCACTATAAGCATACTCGCGCTTTTTTACGCGCGGTATTTCAATGCAATAAATAGGGTGCGCGGTATTTTCCGCATGCAGGCTATTTATAGCATGCGCTAATTGTCGCGACAAACCTATCGCATGAAATACGCGACAATCGGCAGCATAAAAATGGCGACATTTTGCCCTGGGAGAGCACAGAGTGCTAAAGAGGTGCTGTATAAAAGTTTATTTGCAAAAAAAACCCCAAAAAATTATAAAAATCTAAGTAAGAAAAAAAAGAAGTGCTTAAAAGAAGTTTTACTATTCAGCAAAATGGGCTAAAGGCAAAATTGTTGGCAGAATATTTGCAAACATTTAACCCATATAGCATATTGATGCTGTTACTGATAAATGTAAGAGTGTAGGGGAAACTACATGAAAGTATAGAATACCATATCAAGGAAGGATAAATAATGAGACATTACTCAGTTCAAAAGTATAAAACTAAAAACTTTTACTTAAAATAAAAAAAGGGGGGGGGAAACTTAGGGCTTGCTGCCCTTGAGTTCCTGAAAGTCCCTCCTGAGTTCAGCAACTTCCCCCTGGAGCTTGGCCAGCTCAGCCCTCACATTGTCCAGGTCCTCCTGCATGGACCGATGTTATGGGCCTTCCTCGGCAGGAGAACCTGGTGGCTGGCATCCGGGGGGCTGGGGGGGGAACCCAAGGGCCGGGGAAAGTGGGCTCAAACTGGGGGAGGAGTAATGGGGGGGGGGTGTCCGGGGCCTCCATGGCCTCCATGGCCTCCTCCGCCTCGGCGGCCTCCTCCGCCTCGTCAGAGTCTGGGGCCTGGCTGGGTCCTGGGTCCTCTGGGGCCTGGCTGGGTCCTGGGGCCTCTGGTCGGGGCTCGGGGGCCGGTGGATGGGCCTCGGGGGCCGCAGGTCGGGCCGCTGGGCCAGTAGAGGCTGGAGGGCCTGGGGTTGGGCCTGGGGAGGAGGCGCCAGATGAAGTTCTGTTAAATAGTATTGCAAGATGTTATTTTGTGTAATATATTATATATATATACATTCATACACCATCATAAATAACGGGGCACCTCACAACAACATTTTTTGGGGGCCCCTCCTCCCACGCCCCCAATGGCCCCTCCCCCTGTGAACCCTCACATTAATACAAAGGACACAAAGACATTGTCAGCCAGGGCCCCCTAAAACATTCGTGGCCCTTCCCAAAATGACTCACACTATGGGCCGCTCCCTGCTGCTTCCCCCCACACCATAAGGAACAATAATACCTGGGTGCCTGTGGCAAAACAAAATCTAGACAGGCATGGGGTGACAGCACACACAGGATTTTGACAAGGAGTCACAAAGATGTGAAATAATATTCAGAGGTTTATTGTGAGCAACGTTTCAGTTCCTCACTGGCATTATGGTTGAACGTGATGGACGTATGTCTTTTTTCAACCCAACTTACTATGTTACTATGTTACTTTCATCATCCCTGACATTTCTTACATTTGTACCTTTAGTTCAAATTACTTGCTAAATCTTTTACTGAACGTATACTGTAAAAGCATAATAAAGTACAATACTTACCTTCTCTAATTTCAGCGACCAGTTCTGGGCTCCTGCGCTTAAGGTCGGACCACAGACGCCGGAGCTGGCGGGGGTCCACATCAAGGGCAAACCCGGTGAGCAAACCTTCTCTTAGCTCAGCCAGGATTGCCCTCTTCCTCTCGTGGACCCCTAAGTCCCCCGGCGGTGGGTGGTCATATCCTGCACACAGGAGCACGCTGATAATATAGCGCCTCTCCCCTGGTAGCAAGTCCGAAACCCCAGGCATGTCCTCTCAGTTTGGTGGCTGCAGGCTCGTTGACACAAAATGGCCCCAAGTCGCACATGTCACTAGATTAAAAAATCGCCACAAAATGTCCGCAAGTCGCATGATTACAAAATCATGAAAAAAAAACAGCCAAAATATACATAGTAATGTATTTTGCGCGACAAAATATTCACCGCTATAGTACTGTATATTTTGGCGAATACATTTTTACCGCTATAGTACTGTATATTAGTAGCGAAATTCCATACATGCCAAGACTTTAGTAAAATTGAGTAAAAAGACACATACTTGAATAAA